>NW_024384877.1:0-17648 GCF_016835505.1 Polypterus senegalus
GTCCAGCCTGCTATAGTCCGTCCTTTTCGCTAGAGATCGCTCAGCAGGTGATACGCAATGAAGTCCGAATCGCCCAGGAATACTCACCTGTGGAAACCGTGAGAGAGGCAGCATCGCCTTCAGTGAAGTTGTCTCCATCCACAGCAGATACTTCCACCGTGTAGTTCCGCCAGGTATCAGCTGACTTATGGTGGCGGTCTCCGAATACACTGTCAAATCAGGGAGGGTAGTTCCAGGAATTTTCACCTTATAATGAACCACGCCGCTGAGGGCTGAACTCCACGTCAGTGTGATGGAGGTGGTTGTAATATCCTCAGCTGTCAGATTCAGGATCGTTTCAGGCTCTGGGGAGAAAATAGAGAAGCATGCCCGGGATCAGTAGTCATCAAAACCGCAACTCACGTTTCCTCCCTTTTGGAAAGGAGGATAGATAGAGTTTCAGTGGCCGGGGAAGACCCAATTCAGATTCCTCCCAGAAAACTCGGGAAATCCACTCAAGCGCTCGTCTACAAGACGACTCTCCATGAGGAAACGATGCCCTGACTGGAAAAGCAAGATCCCTAAAGTAAGACGATAACTTTAAGAATTGGATTTAGGTACGTCTCGAGGATGGTGAAATCAAAAGTGGATCTGCAGGGTATGAGACAGAGAGAGTATCGTTTTGCTGCACCTTGGCAGTTTGCCAAGATACTGTGGTCAAGGCACGCATGCCGTGACCCGTCGACAGGAATCTAAAGTCCATGCCGTCTTGCTGCCGAGGTGGTTCGGTTACGTTTCTTTGTGGCTCTTTATACTTTTCTAGGATCTCGCATGTCGGTAGCACATTTCAGAGATACTACGCCGCAGTTTTGAAGAGACAAAAATAACACTCTCGGTGGAACTTCAAAGGAAGATTCACGAAGCCACGGTCCATGGCACTGCAAACCTTCAAATCCATCCCTCTTTTCTACATTGCAAACAGCAAAACTAGAAATAATACTTTCAAGGAAAGAGAATCTTTTGCTTACTTGTGAACACTGTAAGAGACGCTCCACTGCCTTGCGTAACGTTGTCTTCAGCCACAGCGAACACTTGCACCGTATACATGCTCCCCGGTGTCAGCCCAGTTAAAACAGCCATTTCAGAATCCACTCTTGTATCGAAGTCGGGCACTCCTGTGACTTGAACATTGTACCCGACTGCGACGCCTTCTGTCAGGTTCCACGTTAGGCTGAAGGACTTTGTCGTGATGTTTTCAGCAGTCAAACCTAAAATGTTTCCGGGCACTGTGGGAACACAAGTTCGATGATCGTTAGGCGGTTTTCTTTGCTTAGAAAGCCGTCTGTTTGATGATAATTAAAGAATCAAATGCAGAGACAGAGGGACAGACAAATACATCAAATAAATGAATGACTCGAAAAGTTCAGGAAGACATTCTTCCTCTGATACACTAACGCATACAATGTCCTCAAATGTCGATTAAACCGTCACGTGATTTCATGAAAGGGTTTATCAGGACAATAACAGTTTAGGACAAGGTTGAAACAAAAAAGCAACTCCAGATCTCAGGGTACCGGTAGATTCCGACGACCCTGGGGTGACCGATCGTCAAACGGGGCAACGAGACTGAGCGCCGCTTTTGCGGACTTCTCCTGTGTTTCACAAAGGATTTAAAAAGGCACGCTATTTGGGCTACACGTCTTTGACCGTGTGCCCTGGAACCCGTTTCTTGAGCGACGATTTAACACACAACCATACCCGTCTAATTTCGGTCATCTGAAGACTCTCGGTTCCATCTCCTTTGGCAATTGTTGACCCCGGCCGCTTTTATCCACCTGAACTTGCCCGTCCTCTACTCAGAATATGTCAGCCGTCCACATCATCCTTTCCTTCTATGTTGACCTCTTGCTACAGAGAACACGCTCTTGTAGGGGTCAGTCGAACCAGTTTATACCTCAGACGTTTTGTCCAGCCTGCTATAGTCCGCCTTTCGCTAGAGATCGCTCAGCAGGTGATACGCAATGAAGTCCGAATCGCCCAGGAATACTCACCTGTGGAAACCGTGAGAGAGGCAGCATCGCCTTCAGTGAAGTTGTCTCCATCCACAGCAGATACTTCCACCGTGTAGTTCCGCCAGGTATCAGCTGACTTATGGTGGCGGTCTCCGAATACACTGTCAAATCAGGGAGGGTAGTTCCAGGAATTTTCACCTTATAATGAACCACGCCGCTGAGGGCTGAACTCCACGTCAGTGTGATGGAGGTGGTTGTAATATCCTCAGCTGTCAGATTCAGGATCGTTTCAGGCTCTGGGGAGAAAATAGAGAAGCATGCCCGGGATCAGTAGTCATCAAAACCGCAACTCACGTTTCCTCCCTTTTGGAAAGGAGGATAGATAGAGTTTCAGTGGCCGGGGAAGACCCAATTCAGATTCCTCCCAGAAAACTCGGGAAATCCACTCAAGCGCTCGTCTACAAGACGACTCTCCATGAGGAAACGATGCCCTGACTGGAAAAGCAAGATCCCTAAAGTAAGGCGATAACTTTAAGAATTGGATTTAGGTACGCCTCGAGGATGGTGAAATCAAAAGTGGATCTGCAGGGTATGAGACAGAGAGAGTATCGTTTTGCTGCACCTTGGCAGTTTGCCAAGATACTGTGGTCAAGGCACCGCATGCCGTGACCCGTCGACAGGAATCTAAAGTCCATGCCGTCTTGCTGCCGAGGTGGTTCTGTTACGTTTCTTTGTGGCTCTTTTTACTTTTCTAGGATCTCGCGTGTCGGTAGCACATTTCAGAGATACTACGCCGCAGTTTTGAAGAGACAAAATAACACTCTCGGTGGAACTTCAAAGGAAGATTCACGAAGCCACGGTCCATGGCACTGCAAACCTTCAAATCCATCCTCTTTTCTACATTGCAAACAGCAAAACTAGAAATAATACTTTCAAGGAAAGAGAATCTTTTGCTTACTTGTGAACACTGTAAGAGACGCTCCACTGCCTTGCGTAACGTTGTCTTCAGCCACAGCGAACACTTGCACCGTATACATGCTCCCCGGTGTCAGCCCAGTTAAAACAGCCATTTCAGAATCCACTCTTGTATCGAAGTCGGGCACTCCTGTGACTTGAACATTGTACCCGACTGCGACGCCTTCTGTCAGGTTCCACGTTAGGCTGAAGGACTTTGTCGTGATGTTTTCAGCAGTCAAACCTAAAATGTTTCCGGGCACTGTGGGAACACAAGTTCGATGATCGTTAGGCGGTTTTCTTTGCTTAGAAAGCCGTCTGTTTGATGATAATTAAAGAATCAAATGCAGAGACAGAGGGACAGACAAATACATCAAATAAATGAATGACTCGAAAAGTTCAGGAAGACATTCTTCCTCTGATACACTAACGTACAATGTCCTCAAATGTCGATTAAACCGTCACGTGATTTCATGAAAGGGTTTATCAGGACAATAACAGTTTAGGACAAGGTTGAAACAAAAAAGCAACTCCAGATCTCAGGGTACCCGGTAGATTCCGCCACCCTGGGGTGACCGATCGTCAAACGGGGCAACGAGACTGAGCGCCGCTTTTGCGGACTTCTCCTGTGTTTCACAAAGGATTTAAAAAGGCACGCTATTTGGGCTACACGTCTTTGACCGTGTGCCCTGGAACCCGTTTCTTGAGCGACGATTTAACACACAACCATACCCCTCTAATTTCGGTCCTCTGAAGACTCTCGGTTCCATCTCCTTTGGCAATTGTTGACCCCGGCCGCTTTTATCCACCTGAACTTGCCCGTCCTCTACTCAGAATATGTCAGCCGTCCACATCATCCTTTCCTTCTATGTTGACCTCTTGCTACAGAGAACACGCTCTTGTAGGGGTCAGTCGAACCAGTTTATACCTCAGACGTTTTGTCCAGCCTGCTATAGTCCGGCCTTTCGCTAGAGATCGCTCAGCAGGTGATACGCAATGAAGTCCGAATCGCCCAGGAATACTCACCTGTGGAAACCGTGAGAGAGGCAGCATCGCCTTCAGTGAAGTTGTCTCCATCCACAGCAGATACTTCCACCGTGTAGTTCCGGCCAGGTATCAGCTGACTTATGGTGGCGGTCTCCGAATACACTGTCAAATCAGGGAGGGTAGTTCCAGGAATTTTCACCTTATAATGAACCACGCCGCTGAGGGCTGAACTCCACGTCAGTGTGATGGAGGTGGTTGTAATATCCTCAGCTGTCAGATTCAGGATCGTTTCAGGCTCTGGGGAGAAAATAGAGAAGCATGCCGGGATCAGTAGTCATCAAAACCGCAACTCACGTTTCCTCCCTTTTGGAAAGGAGGATAGATAGAGTTTCAGTGGCCGGGGAAGACCCAATTCAGATTCCTCCCAGAAAACTCGGGAAATCCACTCAAGCGCTCGTCTACAAGACGACTCTCCATGAGGAAACGATGCCCTGACTGGAAAAGCAAGATCCCTAAAGTAAGACGATAACTTTAAGAATTGGATTTAGGTACGTCTCGAGGATGGTGAAATCAAAAGTGGATCTGCAGGGTATGAGACAGAGAGAGTATCGTTTTGCTGCACCTTGGCAGTTTGCCAAGATACTGTGGTCAAGGCACGCATGCCGTGACCCGTCGACAGGAATCTAAAGTCCATGCCGTCTTGCTGCCGAGGTGGTTCGTTACGTTTCTTTGTGGCTCTTTTTACTTTTCTAGGATCTCGCGTGTCGGTAGCACATTTCAGAGATACTACGTCGCAGTTTTGAAGAGACAAAATAACACTCTCGGTGGAACTTCAAAGGAAGATTCACGAAGCCACGGTCCATGGCACTGCAAACCTTCAAATCCATCCTCTTTTCTACATTGCAAACAGCAAAACTAGAAATAATACTTTCAAGGAAAGAGAATCTTTTGCTTACTTGTGAACACTGTAAGAGACGCTCCACTGCCTTGCGTAACGTTGTCTTCAGCCACAGCGAACACTTGCACCGTATACATGCTCCCCGGTGTCAGCCCAGTTAAAACAGCCATTTCAGAATCCACTCTAGTATCGAAGTCGGGCACTCCTGTGACTTGAACATTGTACCCGACTGCGACGCCTTCTGTCAGGTTCCACGTTAGGCTGAAGGACTTTGTCGTGATGTTTTCAGCAGTCAAACCTAAAATGTTTCCGGGCACTGTGGGAACACAAGTTCGATGATCGTTAGGCGGTTTTCTTTGCTTAGAAAGCCGTCTGTTTGATGATAATTAAAGAATCAAATGCAGAGACAGAGGGACAGACAAATACATCAAATAAATGAATGACTCGAAAAGTTCAGGAAGACATTCTTCCTCTGATACACTAACGTACAATGTCCTCAAATGTCGATTAAACCGTCACGTGATTTCATGAAAGGGTTTATCAGGACAATAACAGTTTAGGACAAGGTTGAAACAAAAAAGCAACTCCAGATCTCAGGGTACCCGGTAGATTCCGCGACCCTGGGGTGACCGATCGTCAAACGGGGCAACGAGACTGAGCGCCGCTTTTGCGGACTTCTCCTGTGTTTCACAAAGGATTTAAAAAGGCACGCTATTTGGGCTACACGTCTTTGACCGTGTGCCCTGGAACCCGTTTCTTGAGCGACGATTTAACACACAACCATACCCTCTAATTTCGGTCATCTGAAGACTTTTGGTTCCATCTCCTTTGGCAATTGTTGACCCCGGCCGCTTTTATCCACCTGAACTTGCCCGTCCTCTACTCAGAATATGTCAGCCGTCCACATCATCCTTTCCTTCTATGTTGACCTCTTGCTACAGAGAACACGCTCTTGTAGGGTCAGTCGAACCAGTTTATACCTCAGACGTTTTGTCCAGCCTGCTATAGTCCGGCCTTTTCGCTAGAGATCGCTCAGCAGGTGATACGCAATGAAGTCCGAATCGCCCAGGAATACTCACCTGTGGAAACCGTGAGAGAGGCAGCATCGCCTTCAGTGAAGTTGTCTCCATCCACAGCAGATACTTCCACCGTGTAGTTCCGGCCAGGTATCAGCTGACTTATGGTGGCGGTCTCCGAATACACTGTCAAATCAGGGAGGGTAGTTCCAGGAATTTTCACCTTATAATGAACCACGCCGCTGAGGGCTGAACTCCACGTCAGTGTGATGGAGGTGGTTGTAATATCCTCAGCTGTCAGATTCAGGATCGTTTCAGGCTCTGGGGAGAAAATAGAGAAGCATGCCGGGATCAGTAGTCATCAAAACCGCAACTCACGTTTCCTCCCTTTTGGAAAGGAGGATAGATAGAGTTTCAGTGGCCGGGGAAGACCCAATTCAGATTCCTCCCAGAAAACTCGGGAAATCCACTCAAGCGCTCGTCTACAAGACGACTCTCCATGAGGAAACGATGCCCTGACTGGAAAAGCAAGATCCCTAAAGTAAGACGATAACTTTAAGAATTGGATTTAGGTACGTCTCGAGGATGGTGAAATCAAAAGTGGATCTGCAGGGTATGAGACAGAGAGAGTATCGTTTTGCTGCACCTTGGCAGTTTGCCAAGATACTGTGGTCAAGGCACGCATGCCGTGACCCGTCGACAGGAATCTAAAGTCCATGCCGTCTTGCTGCCGAGGTGGTTCGGTTACGTTTCTTTGTGGCTCTTTTTACTTTTCTAGGATCTCGCGTGTCGGTAGCACATTTCAGAGATACTACGTCGCAGTTTTGAAGAGACAAATCCAAACCCACCCTCCTACCTTTGAAACGCCTTGTGAATTGAAGCCCGCCTCAGTCATATCCCCAGTTTACCACCTTGTTCCGTCTTAAAATTTTAGGGTCGCCGAAGTCCACCTAAATTACCCCAAGTACTCATGCCGCGAGTGTAATCCTCCCTGAAAAGGTCTCGCAGTACGGGATGAGACGGGCATAAAACTTAGGTTTCCCAAAGCAAAATTCCCCTTAGGGGACGAACAGTTTGGGGTGGAAACCAATTTAAAGGCTCCGGGAATCCCGGAACACGCCCTAAAGCGAACCACGGGAAAAAGGTTTAGGGGAAATCAATGGACGGGGTCTGGGAGAAAATAGGCCCCAAGGCAAAGGTCTTCCTCAGGGATGATGATAAGTCTGGCCGGGCGTAAATCCTCCAACCGGAAATCAATGTCTACAGTTGCCGAGTTTCGACTTGGTTAAATAAGTAAGGGTAGGGGAAAAAAAATTATATCGCCAGGGTTAAAAAATTCGGGTTTTTAACAAATATCTTTCTGACCTTGCTTCCAAATATTCAACGGGAAGACAAATTCAATTGCCGGTTTTTCAGGGGGTTCCCGTTCCTTGGCTACCTATTCTTTTGCTACCTTCCATAGACATACGCATTAAAGATAAACTTTTGGAATGTAGGGAGTTCCGCCTCCCATTTTAACCTTCCTTATTGAAAGGGATATCTTTAAGAAACTAAAATTTTGTTATTGGAAACTAAAGGGTAACTGGTCATTGCTTAGCCTTGTTTTCCCAAAATTTTAAACAAAAGCCAACAAATACAAAAGGTCGAAAGCGGATCATCTTAACGTTTACTACGCTTCTTAAAATTTTAGGCTCAAGGATTGAAGGTTTTTCAGCAATACAAATGAATAGGTTAAAAGCAATTGCTCCTTCCAATAAAACAGCATTGGCAAGGCTGTGGCCCTTAGTAGGAAAGAAAAACAATCCAATAATGCTCTGAAGGCCGGGATTCTCTTGTTATACTAAACTACCAATCATGTCCCTAGATCGGTCATTGTTTTCGATTAAACTTTAACAAGTTGCAGCACCGACTCAGTACCGTATTCCGGCTCTTGTGACCTGTCAAAGGGGCCCGAAGACTGCCCATTTTACGGACTTCTTCCCGATTAACCTATTGAGAACGCTACCTTTGACCCGTCTCAGCGATTTACACCGTACCCGAATGTTTAAGCTCTCGTTTCCTCTTGAATTTCCGCTTTATCACCGACCTTGCTCAGTCAGGATGTCCACTTTTCCGGGACCTTATGAGAACAGCCGGGGAAAAGTACAGTTAGCAGTTTTATCGTGGGGCCCTTAAGGGGATGGTAGAGTTAGATGAAGCGATCGCCGAAACCACTCATTCAAAGGAGAGATATCTCCACAGGAATTCGATCAGAGGAAAAAGCTCGGTATAGTGTCTAACAAACCCTAGGAGATGGCAGAATACCTTATTAAAATTGGAGGCTCTCAGGTGAAGGTGAATCTCGTCATGGCGTTGGCCTGGAAAAGACTATGGCGATCGTAGTCTCAAAGAAATCCGCTCTTTGAAAGGAGGATAGATTTGTGGCGAAGATTCTAGATTCCCCGAAACCTTGAAACCCAGCCCTCAAAAACATCTCATGATGATATTTGCATCCTAAATAGATACTTTAATGGATTAGACTTCAGATGCAAATAAATATACGGGATAACGAAATTCGAGCGTCCTTGCCAGATATGTGTCAATCGCCCTCCTTCCACCGAACTAAACCATTTCATGAAATGCTTTCCGTTGGGCCTTACTTAGGTTGCTGTCAGCAACGCCTCTACGTGATTTAAGAGGTCAAACAATTCAAAAAATTCCGAGGTCAGGACTGCACCTTCAACTTTCCTTTTTGCAACGTAATTAAATAATTTAAAGAGAATGCTTACGGGAAACTAAAAGTCCGGGTCAAAGGGCCATGCCGCGACAAATACGGCATGCTCTCAACGTTAACAGTAGAACATTTAAAAATTGCGACCTGACTTGACATTCCGAACTTCTCCATTTACGTTACGTAAATGCTGAGGGTTTACCAAATTTTGTGTTGGACAAGGTTAAAACAGTTAGGTCTTTTGGTAGAAGCCGTGTTGAGTATTAAGATCATGCAGAAAGCCCAAATCCATAAATTCAAGGTTATCAGAGATTCCCTTTCTAACGTGCATGCCTAAGCGATTAACCCCCATATTTCCTTTAAGTTTACTCCAAACAGTTGCTGCAAGCAACTTAGACCCCGGTCCGTTCCAGACTTGGTGACCTCAGAAAGATCACGCTCGACGATTCCTTTGAAAAAAGACGATTTGGCTCATTGATGTGCCCTGACCGTCTTGAGGCGATTTACAACAAATAGCGTTTACTGTAATGACGGTTCCCCTTTTGCAATGGGCGGATTCAGTGAATTGCCTCAATCACCTGTCCGCAATCTTTCTTTGGGACTAAGCCGGAACGGAGCTTATAGCAATTAACCTTTTAGACTGGGGTATATGTTCCAGGTAAGATTCAGGAGTTTGATCGCATGAAAGACTCCCTGTAGCAGTGAAGGAACAACCTGAAGTGCTTTCAAGAATCCACGAGTTCCGCCAGGTACCGATATGGGTTCGAAAAATCAAAGGGTTGTTCGATTTACCAATAACGCGGAATGAGGGGAGGTATTAATCCAGCTCTCGTTGGCGTTTGTTGGGATGGAGCAATGCGGATCAGCCAAACCGGACAATACCTCCTTTGGAAGGAGTGAGAGTTTCTGGCGGGGATTCTTTCCTCCCGACGGAAAACCCAAAACACTTCATGAGGAATCCACTGGAAAACCCCTAAAGAAAGATTTAAAAGATTGCTAAACCCGGATTTAACAAAATGGAGATAAAAAGATCTTGTTGCAGTGGCACCTGTCTAATGCTCACTGCCACCCTTCCTTGCTCAGGTGCGGTTTCGCTTCTATTCTATGGCATCGGAGCACATTAGAGATTACCCGTTAAGAGGAATAACTTGAACTTAGGGAGATTAACAAACAAATTCAAACTCCTTTACATTCACGAACTAGAAATCTAGAAGTTTGCTATTAAATGGCAGACAATACATAGAAGTTACAAACAACCTTCCGTATCAGCCCATGTCCGTTAAACGAATTTGAACCCTGTATCGGGCCCGTTAAAATGCGTCTGACGGTCCCTGACCGCTGCTGTATCAACGCCAACCCTATTCCGGCATTAAAAGGCTGGGTTACTGTTTCGCCACGGTTTACAAATAACTCCAAACAACAAAACTCAAAAATAAGACCAATTCAACTTTTCCTATACCTAAATCAAAGCTCCTGTACTTTAGGAAAGGTTCGGAAAGTAGGCAGTGCAACAACTCCACTCAGAGTATTCCTGGCTCAGGACGGCAATGGCATCGAACGCTTTTGGGATTCCGTGTTTCACAAGATTAAACTCTTTGGTCCTTGACCGGTCTGGTTTCTGAGCGCGATTTAATAACCTTGCGCCTTGATCGGTCCTCCGGGAATGTGCGCGCTTTTATCCAGACTTCTCTTGGATTGTCGCCATCTTCATTACCCTTGCAAGCCTCCCTGGGAGGACATTAATCAGAATTTCAGCCTAGAGTTGGCCAAAGTACAGTGAATCATGAAGTACGACGGATACTCACCTGGAAAGAGAATGACCAGGTGGTCTCCGCAGATTAATCAGGTGTCGGGATAGTGACTTATGGTGGCGCTCTTCAATCGGGATTAATTTTTATACCACGGGAGCTAACCCGCGGGTTGGGGGTGATTCCTCCCTTACAGGTCGTTATCAAAAGAACACCGACAGATATAAACAGAACACTTTCTTTGGAAAGGAAAGGTTCATGCCGCCTTTCTCCAGAAAACTGAAATAACCCGGAAACGACTTAAGAAAGTATGCCTGGAAGGACCAGAAATTTAATGTTAATTGCGAGGAGTGAATACTCAGTAAAAGGATTTTGTACTTGATGCCTATCGTTCGAGCTTGATGTAAAGAATAAAAGTCGCTTTATATGATATGGTTCTTTTCTTATCTAGCATTAAATCTTTAGGAAACATTGGGTTCGAATTAGGAGTTAACCAAACATTCAATCAAAATTAATTAAATTTGGAAAATTCAATGAACAAAACCCTCTCGGGCGGTTAAACCAATTGGACCTTCTCCCCGGGGCCGGCCTTTTCCACTCCTTTTGGTTTAAAATTCCACCCCTTTTTCCCCTTTCCCCTTCCCACAAATTCTCGGTCCTCTGGACTCATTCCATCTCCTTTGGCTTAATTGTTGACCCGGCCGCTTTATCCACCTGAACTTGCCGTCCTCTACTCGAATTAATGCCGTCCACATCATCCTTTCCTTCTATGTGACACTTGCTACAGAGAACCGCCTTGTAGAGTCAGTCGAACAGTTTATACCTCAGACGTTTTGTCCAGCCTGCTATAGTCACGGTCCTTTTGCTAGAGATCGCTCCGGTGATCCAATGAAGTCCGAACAGGAATACTCACCGTGGAAACCGTCGAGAGAGGCAGCACCCTTCAGTGAAGTTGGGCTCCATCCACAGCTGATACTTCCACCGTGTAGTTCCGGCCGGGTATCAGCTGACTTATGGTGGCGGTCTCCAATACACTGTCAAATCAGGGAGGTAGTTCCAGGAATTTTCACCTTATAATGAACCACCCGCTGAGGCTGAACTCCCGTCAGTGTGATGGAGGTGGTTGTAATATCCCCCAGCTGTCAGATTCAGGGTGTTTCAGGCTCTGGGGAGAAAATAGAGAAGCATGCCGGATCAGTAGTCATCAAAACCGCAACTCCACGCTTTCTCCCTTTGGAAAGGAGGATAGATAGAGTTTCAGTGGCCGGGAAGACCCCTTCAGATTCCTCCCAGAAAACTCGGGAAATCCACTCCAAGCGTTACAAGCGACTCTCCATGAGGAACGATGCCCTGACTGGAAAAGCAAGATCCCTAAGTAAGGCGATAACTTTAGAATTGGATTTAAGTACGCCCGAGGATGGTGAAATCAAAAGTGGATCTGCAGGGTATGAGAGAGAGAGTATCGTTTTGCTGCATTGGCAGTTTGCCAGATACTGTGGTCAAGGCAAAGCATGCCGGACCCGTCGACAGGAATCTAAAGTCCATGCCGCTTGCTGCGAGGTGGTTCGTTACGTTTCTTTGTCTCTTTTACTTTGCTAGATCTCGTCCGGTGCACATTTCACAGATACTATCCGATTTTGAAGAGACAAAATAACACTCTCGTGGAACTTCAAAGGAAGATTCACGAGCCACGGTCCATGGCACTGCAAACCTTCAAACCCTCCCTCTTTCTACATTGCAAACAGCAAAACTAGAAATAACACTTTCAAGGAAGAGAATCTTTTGCTTACTTGTGAACACTGTAGGGCCCACTGCCTTGCGTAACGTTGTCTTCAGCCACAGCGAACACTTACCGTGTACATGCTCCCGAAGTCAGCCCAGTTAAAACAGCCATTTCAGAATCCACTTTGTATCGAAGTCAGACTCTGTGACTTGAACATTGTACCCGATTTAGCGCGCCTTCGTCAGGTTCCACGTTAGGCTGAAGGACTTTGTCGTGATGTTTTCAGCAGTCAAACCTAAATGTTTCCGGCACTGTGGAACACAAGTTCGATGATGCGTTAGGCGGTTTTCTTTGCTTAGAAAGCCGTCTGTTTGATGATAATTAAAGAATCAAATGCAGAGACAGAGGGACAGACAAATACATCAAATAAATGAATGACTTCAAAAGTTCAGGAGACATTCTTCCTCTGATACACTAACTAAATGTCCTCAAATGTCGATTAAACCGTCCGCTGATTTCCTGAAAGGGTTTATCAGGACAATAACAGTTTAGGACAAGGTTGAAACAAAAAGCAACTCCAGATCTCAGGGTACCCGGTAGATTCCGGCTATTCTGGGTGACCGATCATCAACGGAAGAGACTGAGCCGCTAGGGACTTCTCCTGTGTTTCACAAAGGATTTAAAAGGCCGCTATTTGGGCTACACGCGCTTGACCGTGTGCCTGGAACCCGTTCTTGATGTTGATTTAACACACAACCATACCTCTAATTTCGGTCCTCTGAAGACTCTCGGTTCCATCTCCTTGGCAATTGTTGACCCGGCCGCTTTTATCCACCTGAACTTGCCGTCCTCTACTCAGAATATGTCAGCTCCACATCATCCTTTCCTTCTATGTTGACCTCTTGCTACAGAGAACAGCTCTTGTAGGGGTCAGTAGACCAGTTTATACCTCAGACGTTTGTCCAGCCTGCTATAGTCCGCCTTTACGCAGAGATCGCTCAGCGGGTATGCAATGAAGTACCGACCCAGGAATACTCACCTGTGGAAACCGTGGAGAGGCAGCATAGCTTCAGTGAAGTTGTCTCCATCCACAGCAGATACTTTCCACCGTGTAAGTTCCGCCAGGTATCAGCTGACTTATGGTGGCGGTCTCCAATACACTGTCAAATCAGGAGGGTAGTTCCAGGAATTTTCACCTTATATGAACCACGCCTGAGGGCTGAACCACGTCAGTGTGATGGAGGTGGTTGTAATATCCTCCAGCTTCAGATTCAGGATCGTTTCAGGCTCTGGGGAGAAAAAGAGAAGCATGCCGGGATCAGAGTCATCAAACCCCAACTCACGTTTCCCCTTTGGAAAAGGAGGATAGATAGAGTTTCAGTGGCCGGGAAGACCCAATTCAGATTCCTCCCAGAAACTCGAAATCCACTCAAGCTCGTCTACAAGGCGACTCTCCATGAGGAAACGATGCCCCTGACTGGAAAAGCAAGATCCCTAAGTAAGCGATAACTTTAAGAATTGGATTTAGGATGCTCGAGGATGTGAAATCAAAAGTGGATCTGCAGGGTATGAGACAGAGAGAGTATCGTTTTGCTGCACCTTGGCAGTTTGCCAAGATACTTGGTCAAGGCACCGCATGCCGTGACCGCGCAGGAATCTAAAGTCCATGCCGTCTTGCTGCAGGTGGTTGTTCACGTCTTTGTGGCTCTTTTTACTTTGCTAGGATCTCGCGTCGGTAGCACATTTCACAGATACTACGCGCGTTTTGAAGAGACAAAAATAACACTCTCGGTGGAACTTCAAGAAGATTCACGAAGCCACGGTCCATGGCACTGCAAACCTTCAAATCCATCCTCTTTCTACAGCAACAGCAAAACTAGAAATAACACTTCAAGGAAAGAGAATCTTTGCTTACTTGTGAACACTGTAAGAGGCGCTCCACTGCCTTCGTACGTGTCTCAGCCACAGCAACACTTGCACCGTATACGCTCCCGTGTCGCCCAGTTAACACCATTTCAGAATCCACCTTTATCAAGTCGGCACTCCTGTGACTTGAACATTGTACCCGACTGCGCGCTTCTGTCAGGTTCCTAGGCTGAAGGACTTTGTCGTGATATTTTCGCAGTCAAACCTAAAATGTTTCCGGCACTGTGGGAAACAAGTTCGATGATCGTTAGGGTTTCTTTTATTGAAGCACGCTGTTTGATGATAATTAAAGAATCAAATGCAGAGACAGAGGGACAGACAAATACATCAAATAAATGAATGACTCAAAAGTTCAGGAAGACATTCTTCCTTGATACATACACGCATAATGTCCTCAAATGTCGATTAAACGTCCAGGGTTTCATGAAAGGGTTTATCAGGACCAATAAGCTTAGGACAAAGGGTTGAAACAAAAAGCAACTCCAGATCCGGTACCCGGTAGATTCGACGACCTGGGGTGACCGATCGCAAACGGGCACGAGACTGGCGCCGCTATTGGACTTCTCCTGTTTTCACAAAGGATTTAAAAGACCGCTATTTGGGCTCACGTCTTTGACCTGTGCCCTGGAACCCGTTCTTGAGACGATTTAACAAAACCAACTCTAATTTGGTCCTCTGAAGACTCTCGATTCCATCTCCTTTGGCAATTGTTGACCGCGCTTTATCCACCTGAACTTGCCTCTCTCTACTCAGAATATGTCAGCCGTCACATCACCTTTCCTCTTATGTTGACCTCTTGCACAGAGAACAACGCTCTTGTAGGGCGTCGAACCAGTTTATACCTAGACGTTTTCCAGCCTGCTATAGTCCCTTTTCAGAAGTGCAGCAGGTGATACTAATGAAGTCCGAATCCCAGGGTACTCACCTGTGGAAACCGTGGGGAGAGGCAGCCCGCCTTCAGTGAAGTTGTCTCCATCCACAGAATACTTCCACCGGTAGTTCCGCCAGGTATCAGCTGACTTATGGTGGCGGTCTCCAATACACTGTCAAATCAGGAGGGTAGTTCCAGAATTTTCACCTTATAATGAACCACGCCGCTAAGGTCTGAACTCCACGTCAGTGTGATGGAGGTGGTTGTAATATCCTCAGCTGTCAAATTTAGGATCGTTTCAGGCTCTGGGGAGAAAATAGAGAAGCATGCCGGGATCAGTAGTCATCAAAACCGTAACTCACGTTTCCTCCCTTTTGGAAAGGAGGATAGATAGAGTTTCAGTGGCCGGGGAAGACCCAATTCAGATTCCTCCCCGAAAAACTCGGGCAATCCACTCAAGCGCTCGTCTACAAGACGACTCTCCATGAGGAGCCGATGCCCTGACTGGAAAAGCAAGATACCAAAAGTAAGACGATAACTTTAAGAATCGGATTTAGAGTGCGTCTAAAGGAGGTGAAATCAAAGCGGATCTGCAGGGTATGAGACAGAGAGATATCGTTTTGCTGCGCCTTGGCAGTTTCCCAAGATACTGTGGTTAATGCACAGCATGCCGTGACCCATCGACAGGAATCTAAAGTCCATGCCGTCTTGCTGCCGAGGTGGTTGATTCACGTTTCTTTGGGGCTCTTTTTAGTTTTCTAGGATCTCGCATGTCGGTAGCACATTTCAGAGATACTACGTCGCAGTTTTGAAGAGACAAAAGTAACACTCTCGGTGGAACTTCAAAGGAAGATTCACGAGGCCATGGTCCATTCCAGGGCAAACCTTCAAATCCATCCTTCTTTTCTACATTGCAAACAGCAAAACTAGAAATAATACATTCAAGGAAAGAGAATCTTTTGCTTACTTGTGAACACTGTAAGAGACGCTCCACTGCCTTGCGTAACGTTGTCTTCAGCCACAGCGAACACTTGCACCGTATACTTGCTCCCCGGTGTCAACCCAGTCAAAACAGCCATTTCAGAATCCACTCTAGTATCGAAGTCGGGCACTCCTGTGACTTGAACATTGTACCCGACTCGGCGCCTTTGTCAGGTTCACGTTAGGCTGAAGGACTTTGTCGTGATGTTTTCAGCAGTCAAACCTAAAATGTTTCCGGGCACTGTGGGAACACAAGTTCGATGATCGTTAGGCGGTTTTCTTTGCTTAGAACGCCGTCTGTTAGATGATAATTGAATCAAATGCAGCGACAGAGTGACAGACAAATACATCAAATAAATGAATGACTCGAAAAGTTCAGGAAGACATTCTTCCTCTGATACACTAACGTACAATGTCCTGAAATGTCGATGAAACCGTCACGTGATTTCAGAAAGGGTTTATCAGGACAATAACAGTTTAGGACAAGGTTGAAACAAAAAGCAACTCCAGATCTCAGGGTACCCGGTAGATTCCGCCGACCCTGGATTGACCGATCGTCAAACGGGGCAACGAGACTGAGCGCCGCTTTTGCGGACTTCTCCTGTGTTTCACAAAGGATTTAAAAAGGCACGCTATTTGGGCTACACGTCTTTGACCGTGTGCCCTGGAACCCGTTTCTTGAGCGACGATTTAACACACAACCGTACCCGTCTAATTTCGGTCATCTGAGGACTTTTGGTTCCATCTCCTTTGGCAATTGTTGACCACGGCCGCTTTTATACACCTGAAGTTGCCCGTCCTCTACTCAGAATATGTCAGCCGTCCAAATCATCCTTTCCTTCTGTGTTGACCTCTTGCTACAGAGAACACGCTCTTGTAGGGGTCAGTCGAACCAGTTTATACCTCAGACGTTTTGTCCAGCCTGCTATAGTCCGGCCATTCTCGCTAGAGATCGCTCAGCAGATGATACGCAATGAAGTCCGAACCGCCCAGGAATACGCACCTGTGGAAACCGTGAGAGAGGCAGCATCGCCTTCAGTGAAGTTGTCTCCATCCACAGCAGATACTTCCACCGTGTAGTTCCGGCCAGGTATCAAGCTGACTTATGGTGGCGGTCTCCGAATACACTGTCAAATCAGGGAGGGTAGTTCCAGGAATTTTCACCTTATAATGAACCACGCCGCTAAGGGCTGAACTCCACGTCAGTGTGATGGAGGTGGTTGTAATATCCTCAGCTGTCAAATTTAGGATCGTTTCAGGCTCTGGGGAGAAAATAGAAAGCATGCCCGGGATCAGTAGTCATCAAAACCGTAACTCACGTTTCCTCCCTTTTGGAAAGGAGGATAGATAGAGTTTCAGTGGCCGGGGAAGACCCAATTCAGATTCCTCCCCGAAAAACTCGGGCAATCCACTCAAGCGCTCGTCTACAAGACGACTCTCCATGAGGAGCCGATGCCCTGACTGGAAAAGCAAGATACCAAAGTAAGACGATAACTTTAAGAATCGGATTTAGAGTGCGTCTGAGGATGGTGAAATCAAAAGGGATCTGCAGGGTATGAGACAGAGAGTATCGTTTTGCTGCACCTTGGCAGTTTGCCAAGATACTGTGGTCAAGGCACGCATGCCGTGACCGTCGACAGGAATCTAAAGTCCATGCCGTCTTGCTGCGAGGTGGTTGATTACGTTTCTTTGTGGCTCTTTTACTTTCTAGGATCTCTGTCGGTAGCACATTTCAGAGATACTACGTGCAGATTTTGAAGAGACAAAATAACACTCTGGTGGAACTTCAAAGGAAGATTCACGAGCCAGCACAATCATCATTCACATTGCAAACAGCTAAACA
>NW_024384878.1:0-1232 GCF_016835505.1 Polypterus senegalus
CAGGAAGCCAAGTAAATGAAGAAAGAAACATTGCATAATGGACTGTAAAGACACCTGCAGGAAACCTCAGATTCTGGACTCCCTGGAATGTGCAAGAGATTGGTGTATATTACACCGAGAGAAAAATAACCTATTGTTGTATTTTTATCACATGAAAATATTAGTTCTCTATTTTATAGAAGGTATAATGAAAGAAAAGAAGCTATATGTATATTTGCATACATATTTTTATACTTGAATTAATGTATATATTTTTTGTATTTTCTTTAACCTCCACTCACCTGAGTTATCATAAAAAAATATTTCTGCAGTTTATGATACTGGTGTTTCTAAAGGAAAATTATAAAATGTGGTAAAACATACATCAGAATAAATCTGTTTTGGGTGGCATAGTAGCACAGTGCAGTCTCACAACTCCAGTGACGTGTACAATTACTGGTTGGATCTCACGCTATGTGGAATTCACTGGTTTTTCCCGTGTCCAACAGAGTTTTCACCATGTATTCTGGTTTTCTTCGACACCCTAAAGACTCAGATACAAACTGGCAACTTTAAGCTGACATCGTGTGAGTGAGTGTGTCTAAATTAAAAAGTGGCTACTGCCTTATGGATAATGATGCTGCTGGAAAAGGATCAGGCAACCCCAAAATGGAAAACCTATTTGAATGGGTGAGTGTGGCGCTTTGCCAAGAGCCCACATTTAAAAGTCTATACAGCTTCTGAAAGAAACAAATGTATTGCTGAATATTAAATCAGATTCTTAAGGTGCATCACTCATTTTGAACTTATACTCATGGTTTTCAAATACAGTAGGCACACTAAGTGGCCACTATTAGAAAGTACACCTGATTGTTAATGCAAAAACTCTGCTCTTCAAAATAGCCAATCAAGTGGGCACTAAATATGGCATGCAGCCACCGTCAAGAGGTTCTTCAAGTTAACATTAGGATGGGAAAGACACACAATCTAAGTGACATACCGTAAGTGGTGGTCCCAATAACTAAGAATGTGCTGCCTTCTCGGGAATTTCACATACTACGGTTCCCAAGAGTTTACAGAAAATGTCGCCATAACAAAAACATTCAGTGAGTGGCAACTCTGTAAGCAAAACCACTTTGTTAATGAGAGATGAGATGAGACCTGTGGCAGTGGATTATCAGAATTTTTCGGACTTATAATATTTTATCTTGCCACTTCCTAGTGTTTATGTGAACTTTCAGTCGATTACTTTG
>NW_024384879.1:0-14105 GCF_016835505.1 Polypterus senegalus
ACCGCCTCCTGGCAGGTCGGCAGTCATGACAGCCTACTTGTGGAGGCTCCTCATGGCGGTTGAATCTGCACCTCGGCGGCTCTGTGTGCCTCGCCTGCGGTTGCGGAGGTTCGCTGCTGCCATCTCTTGGCCAGGCCGAGTACTGTAATATCTTTTATAAAAGCGGGAAGAGTAGGAAAAGGCGCCTGTCGTCTGGAGTAGTCTGACATCAAGGCGTGTCGTTCCTAAAATTAGTAAAGAAGATGCTACTTATCCTGCCTTACTCCTTGTGTTGGCTGGGATTGGTTCAACAGACCCCTGTGACCCTGTGTTCGGATATAGCAGGTTCAGAATAACTGACTGACTGAGGCTACATACAATAAGTTGAGTGGTACGTAAACAGGCAAGGCAGGAATAGAACAATAAATAAACATGAGACTAAAGCAATAATGACAGGAAGAAAGCAAGCAAGAAAAGAAAGAATCCAAGAAAGAAAGAAAGAAAGAGTGCTTTGAGTTTTAATATACCTTTTATTAAACAACTAGCAAAATACCAGCTACTGTGGGGAAGTAGTGTGTTAAAGAAGCAATAAAAAAGAAAAGGAAACATTTTGAAAAAAAGCGTAACATGATTGTCAATGTAATTGTTTTGTCACTGTTGTAGTGATGAGTGTTGTTGTCATATATATATATATATATATATTTACACAAAACCATAAACATATATATATACATATCTATACATATACACATATATATATATCATATATATACTACTTTATACACATACATATACACACACACATACATACATACACACACACATACATAAACATATATATACATATACATACATATCTACATATATACACACAGCTATTTCTATCAGTGCAATACGCTGCTTGTTAAACGGATAACTCCGCTCTTACGTGCAAGTCTGCGTAGATATTATGAACTATCGTTTTTGTTCAAGTTCTATTTAAATTTTAAATAGAAGGAATTTTTATTTAGTCGACAAGAAATATCTTTGGTAGGAATGGTAAAACAGACAGGAATATTATTCCTGAATAAATCAACTCAAACCTTAAACAACTATAATATTTTGCTCTCCATAAAAATATATCCTGTCTAAATTATACAAGTTAGAAATAAAGTAAGCGTTAAAAAAACAAACATTCACATTTCTTTACTCTTATGTAATTTTATATAAAAAATAAACTTAGATTTTAAATATCCCAAAAGATTTTGCTCTCCATAAAATATATCCTGTCAAAATGATACAAATTCAAATATGAACATGCTGCATAACAAAACCTAGAAATATAAATGAAATGTGTTCTTTTCAGCAATAACAAATCAAATCATTCAGTTGTCTTTGCTCATATGTCATTTTAGAGCTGGAGCGCCTGGCATCTTTTTGGGCACAGGTTCGTTTCTGTTTGCTGTGAGGTTCTGTGTTGTGGAGATTCTCAGGATGGACTGCAGGTGCTCATCAGTGAGGCGACTCCTGTGTGCTGTTTTGTTAGTCTTTATCACTGAGAAGAGCTTCTCACACAGATATGTGCTCCAAACATGCACAAGGTTCGAGGCATGTAGCGGACTTTTTGTTTTCAAGTCACCAAAGCGCCGTGCAAACTCAGTTCGCTCAGTTTATCAGCAAAGTGCGTATTTGGGAACACCGTAGTGATGACTTGGTTTAACATTACTTGGTAACAGGGAAAGTGGGGCAAGTGGTTGTCTCTCCCATAAAAGCAGCCTCATTGAAATCACTTTGTGATTGTGCGGATAAAACGTCGCTGAAGTGTCAGATTCTTATTTAATTATGCTGCTTTCTGTATCTTCTGCATTGCATTCAGGTTAACCTGATGTTTTGTCTCATAGTGCCGTCTTAGATTAAATTCTGTAATTACAGCCACATTAGCTCCACAAATGAGACACATGGGTTCAGTAAACATATACTCAGCCCCCTATCGGTTTTAAGGCTCTATTTTCCAGAATCAACTTTTTCTCTTCAGCATCGTGTGAGCTAGCGTTGCATTATGGGATCTGTAGTTTATTGTGTTACCAGCGCTTCATATACCCGGGCTTTAATAACAATAATACAGTATATAAAATGATCTCGGGCGGATATAATTACGCCGGGCGGATGTAGCCGTGACCCATGAGTTTGACACATATGGACTAAATAGAACTTGAAAAGATATATTTTTCAAATGTGATCGCCAATTTAGATAGGTTGAGCCTACAGCCTGCATGCCTCAATAAGTCATCCTTCCTCGCTCTTACTTTTTACCGTTCATCTAATGAATACACTGAGTATGGCTTTACCAAAACAATCATTGATGGCGAATAAAGTATCCATTATTGAGTATGTAGATCGGGTTTATATATATATATATATATATATATATATATATATATATATATATATATATATATATATATATATATATCTATACTAATAAAAAGGGAAAGCCCCAACTCACTCACTCACTCACTCACTCACTGACTCATCACTAATTCTCCAACTTCCCGTGTGGGTGGAAGGCTGAAATTTGGCTGGTTGATTCCTTACAGCTTCCTTACAAAGTTGGGCAGGTTTTATATCGAAATTCTCGCGTAATGGTCATAACTGGAAGCAGTTTTCTCCATTTACTGTAATGGAGATGAGCTTCAACGCCGTGGGGCGAGTTCGTGTGACATCATCACGCCTCCCACGTAATCACGAGTACATAGAAAACCAGGAAGACCTCAAAATGCTCAAGAAAACATGCATTATATAATTGGAAGGGCGAAACAATAAAGGCGAGTTCTGCTACTTGAACAAAGCACGATGTAAACCTACACTTTAAATTAAGTTCATAACAGGCTACGCTGCGTTTGTAATTTAGTGCCTGCCCATAGAAGGCGTCCGTCGTGCAATCAATAAAACTGCCGCGGTAAATATTCACGGGTGAAGGACTGTGCTTATGGAGAAGATGAGATGGTCGGGTGGTGTTTGAAAACTCCCCGAAACTGCGAGAGAAGTTTTTAAGTGCCAGACTAAGGTAACTTTAAATAAAGCTATGGACATTACACGAGATGCACCACACGCTGAAACCGATGCATGTACCCGGTGGCCCCGTGAACTGCGCGGTGCACAGATAAAGCAGCGTTCCCAGGCTGCAAAACAGTTCACATTAAAAAGGCAGCAAAAAATATGAAGCGTCTGATAAGCATATTCATAAATGCGGCTACTGTGGAAACAAAGCACCGCGTGGAAAAAAGTCAATGTCCCTAAAGGGGAAGACAGTGTAAAAAACCCGTGCATGCAGTTTTCAGGTCTCAGATAAAGAAGAGCGAGCTGTTTTATTGATGCAGTAAGAAACGAATCAATGAATGAAACCTGTCATCTTTACAACGATTGACAAACCGGAAAATTTAAAAACACAACACATCGTACAAATACGACCCTGATTGAAAGAAATAATGATAATCAAATCCTTGATGACAGCAACATTCAATAACACTCC
Source organism: Polypterus senegalus (assembly GCF_016835505.1). Lineage (NCBI taxonomy): Eukaryota > Metazoa > Chordata > Cladistia > Polypteriformes > Polypteridae > Polypterus > Polypterus senegalus. Next base: position 3,491 of record NW_024384879.1, read on the forward strand.
CAAAAAAAATACTGTATATTGACGTCATTTCGTTATTTTTAAAATGTTCCTCTTTTCTTTTTCCCTTTTACTTCTCCACTGCGATAGCGGGTATATATTTAAATGTATATATATACCCCCATCTACAATACATACTCTCGCATAAACAAGCCACATGCTGGCTCAATTGTAAGTCTTCGCCTCTAATGCGACATTCGAGGGTTTGATTCCTGAGAGGGGTGCACTGAGTATACTCGGCCTACTGATTCATTTACCTTGCATCTCCTTGGTTTGGGGCGTATGAAAAAAAATTAGTTAGCAGAATCATTTCGTTATTTTTAAAATGTTTCCCCTTTTTAGCACAAGCACAGCTGAGAAGCTTCGATGCATGTACTCCATAACGCGTTAAAAAATAACGCATTTAATCACACTTTCAATTCCAAACAAACAGGAACTTTTGTCAATGCATGATTTCCTGGTACATCCATTACACTGATGCACACATCACAGCTACAAAAATGTTAGAGTGGGAAAAAAGCGCATTCCTACGACTGATCATTTTTGACTTCCTGAAGCCTTGATAAAACATGGTTTTGTGCACAATGAAAAGCAAGCAAAATTAGATCATTACAGAAAGCGGACTTTGTGGCTCTTACTGGGGATCATTGGACTTCCGTGACCGTTAGTAATTCTAATTACATCTAATTACAAAATGTTCAATGATCACACTGTTTTAGCCTAATGTACAAAATAATTTTGGGTAAGGTTACTCAAGTTTAAAATTTTTGGTCAAATTCCTTTTATGTTTCTGACTTTTTTTTTTTCGGAAAACTCCTTTATGTTGAAATTTTTTTATTTTTTTTAAAAAAGACAATACTATTCAAAATCTATTTAAAAATACTTAAACTACCACTTTTTTTTTAAGTCTGCCCAATTTTAACCGGGTGATTTTTTTGTTTCTGTTTTGAATTCAAATGCAGTTTAAAGGCTTTTTTTTTTTTGAAATTAAAACAACTTGTTTACAATTTCATGTCCATGTCTATTTTTTGATTTGCGACTAAAACCGTTTAAAAAAAAAAAACTTTGCTATTTTGGGGAAATTTGTTTCGATTACATACGATTAATCAAAATTAATTCTTAATTAAGCCTCTAATTAATTGGATTAATTTTTTTTTAAAAGTCCCCCCCTTTTAAAATATATATGTAGATAATTTTGAATTTTATATATAAATGTGTTATACAGTATATATTAGATATTATATGTGTATATACAGTATGTATATATACAGGGAAAATTTTATATGTATTTTTGTATATGTATATATATATATAACTGTGTATATATATTGTATAGATTATATATATATTATATATTTATATATATAAAAGCAACCTCATGCAATGACAAAACAATTACATTGCAATCATGTTACTTATTATTAAAATGTTTCCTTTTCTTTTTCTTCTCACCTTTCCCTGGGGATTTTTTTCTATATATATATATATATATATATATATATATATATATATATATATACAGATATATATATATACAGATATATATATATATATATACAGATATATATAAATAGATAGATATGACAACAACACTCAATATCAATGACAAAACAATTACATTAACAATCATCTTACGTTATTTTTAAAATGTTTGCTTTTCATTTTAACTTCTTTAACACACTACTTCTCCGCTCTTGAGCGCTTGAGTACTACTAGTATATATAATATACCCGTATACATGGGAAGTGTGTGTTAAAAAGCTATGAAAAGAAAAGGAACATTTGAAAAATAACGTAACATGACTTTAACTCAATACAGTATTTGTTTTGTGAGTGTTACTGAGTGTTGCTGTCATCAAGGATTTGATTATCATCATTTCTTTCAATCAGGTTCGTATTTGTAGGATGTGTTGTGTTTCAAGTTACATTCCGTGTTTGTCAATCATTGTAAAGATGACAGGTTTCATTCATCGATTTGTTTCTTACTGCATCAATAAACAGCTCGTCTTCTTCTTTATCTGAGACCTGACACACTGCATGCACGTTTTTTTACACTGTCTTCCTTTGGCGGGACATTGACTTTTTCCAACGTGTGCTTTGTTTCCGCAGTAGCTGGATTTATGAATATGCTTTGTATGTATCAGGCGCTTCATATTTTGCTGCCTTTTCAATTGTGTAATTCGGTTTTGTTTGGCTCTTTGGAACTGTTGCCTTTATCTGTGCACTCGTCAGTTCACGTGAGCCGCTTCGGTGTACATGCATCAAAGTTTCCCAGCTGTGCTGGTGCCATCTCGTGCTATGTCCATGGCTGTATTTAATGTTACCTTAGTCCTGGCACTTAAAACTTTCTCTCGCAGTTTAAGCTGAGTTTGTGTCAAACACCACTCTGACTATCTCATCTTCCTCTCCATAAGCACAGTCCTTCACCCGTGAATATTTAGTGGCAGTTTGCTATTGGATTGCCGCTGTGGGACGGCCTTATATGGGCAGGCACTAAATTACAAACGCCAGCGGCAGCCTGTCTATGAACTTAATTTAAAAGTGTAGGTTTACATGCGTGCTTTGTTTCCAGTAGCAGAACTCATGAATATGGTTGCTATATGTCACTCGCTCGCTTCTTATTGTTTCGCTGCCTTCTCAATTATATAATGCATGTTTTCTTCATCGCTTTTTTTAGGTCTTCCTGGTTTTCTATGTACTGCGTGATTACATTGGGAGGCGTGATGATGTCACACGAAACTCCGCCCACGCGTTGAAGCTCATCTCCATTACAGTAAATGGAGAAAAACTGCTTCAGTTATGACCATTCAGCGTAGAATTTCGATATAAAACCTGCCCAACTTTTGTATAGAAGCTGTAAGGAATGAACCTGCCAAATTTCAGCCTTCCACCCACATGGGAAGTTGGAGAGTGAGTGAGTGAGTGAGTGAGTCAGTGTGGTGAGTGAGTGAGTGAGTGAGGGCTTTGCCTTTTATTAGTATAGATCATCAATCAATACAAAATCCAAAAATCAACAAACTATCAAAAAAGAACATCCTATGTAACCTATGAATGAGTATTTTGGTGTAGTTTCATAAAAAATAATTCACAAAACAAAAACACACTCCTCATTAACAATTTTACAAATTGCTGTCATTACACACCACTGTTCTATAAATGTTTGAGAATTATGGGTCATCCTATAAAACTTGAAATCTAATAAAATTCTTATTTTTAATTGTGCCTTAAAAAACCCACCAAGTCAGACTGCCTGTCACTCTTCATTTTTTCCTTCCTGGTGATATAAATGGCAGGCTTAGCCTGACCAATAAATAATTTGCTAATCTGCTCACATTCATTTTTGCACTCACTTTACCAAAGCCATATATAAAAACCGGATTGGTAAAATAAACACTAAAAACACTGCCAAGTACAGATACTAGAGGTTGAATCATAAAATAATAAAGTAAACAGTGACTAACAGTCTCTCTCTGTTGGCATAAAGGACTCGTCTCTGAGATGTTGGAGTTCATTAAAGACAATAAAGAATTAACTGCCACAATCCCGTGAACAATTCTCCACTGCAGATCTCCAGTTCTCTTATTCAATGCTGGACTGTACAGACTGTCCTCAAATGGGGCCGACACCCTCCACCCCTCCCAGTTTATCCCTCCAGTGTGTATCCGGGTATCTGCATAGTTAGGGATTGGTATCGAGCTTGGACACACACTTTATTGAGCTCCTTCCCTTCTGCAGAGTCAAAAGGAAGATATTTAGTTCTTCTCAGTATCCTGCCATTTTCCTCCATCATGTTCTCATTGGCATTAATTAACAAATTTGGAAACACAGACAAAGGCTTTGGGTAATCTGTAGCATTTAAAAAGTCTTACAATAACCCCTTAGCTGTTGGCGGTATATTCAGATGAAATCTGCCCAAAAATCTTTCTGCTGTGCACACAGCTCAGACCTAAAGCTGCAGCCACCGTCTCTCGCTCAGCCAACTGAGTAGCTGTGATTGAATCAAATGTTTAATTTGTAGAATACCAGCCAGTGGTCAGGTGTTGTTTCAGAGATGTCGACTCTACTGCCATGGTAGAGACAACTGGCAACTCTAAAGTCCAATATAAATTTAATGATCTTTCCTCAACGTGACAATCCAACTGTTGCCAGATTCTCAATACACTTCGGTAAAACTCTGAAACATTACCAATGGGGAAGGAGTCACTGCCATTAAAAAAAGCGCTCGGTCCAATTACAGGTTGCCAACTTGTTGCAGGACAGCCACGCTAATGTCTTCCAGCACACACCATATGACCATAAAGTAGTTTTTGCAGAGTTTGTAGTCTGAACTCATTTTTTCTGCTCCAGATGTCCACCAGTCCTTGTCCTCCTGCACTCCTGGGTAGGTGTAAAATACTTTGGTACAGCCAATGCTTCCCATTCAAAAAAAAACTTAATCAACTCCCTTTGCACTTCAGTAATCAGGTCAGGTGGGGGTTCCAGGCATGCCAACCTGTGCCATAGAGCAGATGTAACAAGGTTGTTTGTGATTAGCGTCCGTCCTCTATATGACAGTTGGGGAAGTCGCCATCTCCAGCGTTGTAAACGGTTTCTGACATTTTCTGCAATGACCTTCCCAATTCTTACTGTCACTGTTTATGCCTCCCAGATGTAATCCCAGGTATTTAATTCCATTTCAGTCTAGATGGCAATGAAGGAAAAGGACCCATCCAGTTACCCAATAGTACTGCAGAGCTCTTGGTCCAATTTACTTTAGCTGATGATTCTCTTTGGAGCTCATCCAGCACAGATACCAGCCCATCCACATCTTGTTGTTTTCCAACTAATACTATGAGATCATCTGCATATGCGGAGACCTTCAAAGGCACTGAACACTCAGGGACAGTCAGTCCACCCACCACTATCCTTAATTTGATCAGCAGGTGTTCTATAGCCAGGGCATACAACATGCCAGACAAGGAGCAACCCTGTCTAATCCCTCTATCTACTTTTACGGAGCGCTCAGCCCACCATTGATTTTCAGTACACCCTGAATGTCACTATAGAGCAAACGAACCATGGAAACAAAGCAGGGTGGAAAACGAAATCCCATTAATACTCGCCAAAGGTACTGGTGCTCCACCCGATCAAAAGCCTTCTCCTCGTCCAAGGAAATGAGACCACCGTGTAAACCAAACAGTTTGCAGATTTCAAATGTATCCCTAATAAAAAAAGATGTTGTCATACATGGACCTGTTTGGTACACAGTAACTCTGATCAGGGTGAATGACATGACCCAACACCTCCTTCATTCTCGTAGCCAACACTTTAGAAAATATTTTATAGTCAGTACAAAGCAAGGCTACTGGCCTCCAGTTCTTAATATTACAGAGATCACCTTTTCTTGGAATGAGGGCAACAACAGCTCTTGGGGAGGAGACGTTTATCTAAGTACTCTTTAAGAACCACAAGTAGGTCTGGTCTGATGAACTCCCAAACCAACCTGTAGAATTCGACAGTAAGTCCATCAACACCTGGAGCTTTCCCGGTTTTAAACTTGCCAATGCCCGCAAGAGTTCTTAAAGGGTAAGACCTCTCTGTAAAGCTGGTAACTTCTCCTCTGGCATCTGCGGCAGTCCCTTAGTAAAACACGAACAATCAGTGTCCTGTTCCACCAGCTCAGATGAGAAAAGTTTAGAATAAAAATCAACGGCAAATGCCCTAATTTGAGAAGAGCTTCTCATCTCACTTCCAGAGGGGTCACACAAACAATGAATCATTCTGCTTTGGCCGTGTTTTCTTTCCAGCCCAATAAATTACTTGGCTGGAGCATCTTGTTCAGTTTCTTCTTGAAAACGGGCTCTAACCAAAGCACCTTGGACTTTATAATCAGTCAGGGGTGTGAGGGATGACTTTCTCACTTTCGACATGTCCAGGTTCTCACTGCCGTAGAGGAGTCCAAGTCCTGCAGGAGTGCTGTTATCTCTTCTTTCAGTGCTGTCATAGAATCATCAAACTCAGTGTGACATTCAGAGTATACCGGTGACAGAACTGGCGAATCTGCACTTTACCAACATCTCACCACTGAGAAGAGAACTGACATATCCTTTCACCCCACTGTGTCCAAAAGTATGTAAAATAACTTTAGAAAATGGGAGTCCTGACATAAAAGCTCATTAAAATGTAAATGAGATCTTTTTGACTTTAAAGATGACATAAGAACATTGCAGATAACTAATGCATGATCAGAAAGGCTTGTTGGCACAATGACACGTGAATTAAAACAGTTAAGATGATGGTTAAAAGTGTAAAACCGATCAAGCCTGGCAAGTGAAAGAGTGCCACCTCGCACCTGTGCCCACGTGTACTGCCTGTCGCCCCCATTCAGAGCCCCCCACACATCCTTCAATTCATCACTCAATGAGAGCCGTCAGCTCTCTGGCAGATCACGGGTGGGGCTCTGATCAGTGCATCATTAAGGGTGCAGTTAAAATCCCCACCTAAAAACACACATTCATCCTGGTCACACTCTGATAAAGTCCGCTCAAGACATTTAAAAAAGCGCACTCTTTCACTGGAAATTGTTGGAGCAGAAACTTCATAAAAACCAACTGGCTATTTTCCAAATAGCATCCGCCCTCTTATCACTTCGTAGGCAGACACCGATGTCGGACACACTTGTTTAGATACCAATGGCAACACCAGAGCTGCGTGTCGACCCGTGACTAGGAAGCGTCTCCTCCAGCATTTCTGCCAAATTTCTAGAACATTTCCCTTGTAAACAATAATCTCCTGCAGGTAAGCCACTGTCAGATGTTTCCTCTCTCAGTCGACACTTTGCGATCTTAAGAGGGCTCTTACAGCCAGTAACATTAAGACTCTAAATTTTAAAATCACATTGGTAAAATTAATAATGGAACCAAAAATGCTATAATACCATTAAGTAATATAAAAAAGCAGAATTTTGAGCCAGCATTAACAAGTTGCTAAATTAGCAGAGGTACGTAACTTTCTTAAAATACCACTAAGCCTCCCCCCTCCTTGTCTGAAAAACCTCAGTGCCCGATCTTTTGCTTCATTAACCGTTTAACGGAGGGAAATAAATAATTTAACATCCGGAAAAAAGTTCTGTACATCCACTCTTTTCCAATTTGTTTCAATCAAAAAGGACCTAATTCTGTAGAATCCATGTCCTTCTGTGGTGTCCTGACTACTTTCTGACACAACAGAGGAATCAGTTAAATAACCGTCCTCCCCGCAATCTGAAACCGAGGACACTTCCATGTCAACGCAGCTGCTGTTTCTTCAAGCGTCCTGCCCCACAATGTCTTTTAACAGCCTTCGTGTTTTGAAGATACTGTCGGAGCTGGACACACTCCATGTCCACATCACTCCATATGCTTGGGACCACCGGTTCTGTACAGAGTCCAATGCCTCCAAGACACCCACGACTCATTAGCAGTGTTTCACTGACTCTCTGATACAGGGGTCCTGATTTCCATTATCTCTATTCAGTTTGGGATCGGCATTAAGTGAATTGCTGATCAATTAGACCAACGCAGTCTGATTGCCACCAAGCGTCTTCATTCTGAACAACAGCGATCCCCCGCCACTTTCTGCTGTGTTATTAAATGCAGAGCGCCTTCTCTGCCGCATCTGTCTGATCCCGCAGGGCGGTTGAGGGTCCATCTGGGGTCAGTTGTTTGCCTGATTCTGCAGCTTTGAAACATCTTTGCAATGTCTAGCTACTTGACCAGCTTCGCCACATTTAAAGTATTTAATCGGTTCATAGGTGACAAAGATAACATATTCGTAGAATCATCCTCAGAACCTGTAATCGCTACTTTTAACTCATCCTCTGTATATTTTAAAATCATTAAAACTTGCCTCGAAAACACATCACAGGCTTCAACTGGGGTGCTTTACATCCTAAAGGTATTTGTTTAATCTGCGAGATTAACTGTCCATAGCGAGATAGCTCTCTTTCAAGGGTCTCGTTGAGACAGCAAGGATGTACATTAGATAAAGTAATCTTTGCTACTGGAGTTAAAGTGTCCTTTATAACAACTCCATTTTCTACCAAACTATGGACAAAATCTGTTGTAGCAACAAACACAACCAGCGCACTGCTCATTCTTGAGGCTGAATGAACATTGACACAGCCTATTACATTTATACAGCTTCTTCTAGAGAACAGTCGCTTCTGGCATTAGGTTCACTCAGTGTTGTCAGGTAAGTTTTTGAAATCACCGTTCGAAAACAGACCCTCCTGAAGAAGCAATTCTGTCTTTCCCTCAGAATAAACTACTAAAACAAAAAAGATAAGCAGTTAGAGACAGAATAACAATTATGAACAAAAAAGCAGAAAAACAAACAGTAAAATCACAAACATTCAAACTCTCCCGCTCTCACTCTCACTTTCTCCCTCACAGAGCTCACGCCCACTAACAACTCTATGAGGAAAGAAAGAGAAAAGAAAGAAAGAAAGAAAAAAGAAAGAAAAGAACCCATAATTAAATGGCGGGTGTTGAGCAGTGTCTCCTAGCAGCCCGGATAGAAAGACTGGAGCTCAGAAACTCTGGCAGCTCACAGTCACATCATGAGATGTTATCGGCTTTATTCAGGTTTAAAACATCATTTTGAATTTCCCAGTTTGATTGTAAACTTACTGACCTGATAATGTCAAATGTAAAGAAATTATTTATGCAGAGAGTGATGTGAAGTGCAATTTAAATACAAGAACAGAGTTCATGCACTTTAATAAAAGAACAAGTGTCTGTCTGTGTGTCTGTCCAGCTGCTATGTCTCTGTCATTCAAACAGATGGCACAAACAAATGGAGCATCACAAATATTTGTAGTAGTAAAATAGCGCACCATCTGTTGGAATGAAAATACAATGTATTCTATTTCTACAAATGTCTGTAGTGACAAAAGCACTATATAATAAATAGAAATATATAGACTGGCCTAACCCGACAAACAGTACAGCAGAAAAAACAGAAGTTTGTGGGCGTACACAGTGGCTAATTTTAACCCACTGAGGAGGGCGATTGTCACAATGTGAAGGTGTGGAATAATCAGGGTGGAGGTAAGGACTGTTGGAATGCAGCAGCGCTGTGCTGTGCCATCATGCTGCCTCAAAATTTAAGTGTAATATCTCAAAATACAGTGGATTGATAAAGTCTTCAGACTCTTTCTACACAGTTTATTGTGGATTTAATTTTTCATGAATGAATATCCCATTTTGCCCATTGAATCAACATTTAATAACACATCATGATAAAGTGAAGATGTGATAACAGAAAGGTTAAAAATGTATTAAAAATCACAAACTAAATTTCACCTCCGGCAGAACTTCGACTGTGTCCCGAGGGAGGTGTGGGACATTGAGTCCGAACGGGCCATGTTCCGTGCCTCTGTTGTTGAGTGACTGACCGGGCTGAGGCGGCAAGGTGGTGGTGTCTGTCGTGGCGGCAATCCCGGAACCCGTTGGTGGACACCGCGGTGAGGGATGCAGTTGCTGAAGAAGGAGTCCTATAGGACTTTTTGTCCTGTGGGTCTCTGGAGGCAGCTGATAGGTACCGGCAGGCAAAGGCAAGTCTCTGCCGGCCGGTTGTTGCTAAGGCAAAAACTTCGGGCGTGGGAGGAGTTTGGAGAGCCATGGAGAGCGACTTTCGGATGGCCGAGGAGATTCTGGTCCACCATCCGGTGTCTCAGGAAAGGGAAACTGTGCAGTGACAACGCACCGTATATAGTGGGATGGTGTGCTGCTGACCTGGAAGGCTGGGACATTGTGGGTCGATGGGGAGTACTTGAAGACCTCCTCAATCCCACTAGCATGCCTTCCAATGAGGAAACTGCTGAGCCTGGGGACTCTGGTGGGCTCTCCCATCTCTGGGACTGAAGTCACCGGGTGGTCAAAAAACTCCTTAGTGGCAGGGCCCGGGGGTGGATGAGAGATACACCCAGAGTTCCGCAAGGCTCTGGATGCTAAGGACTGTCTTGGTTGACACGTCTGCAACATGTCGCATGAATATCGAGGAACAGTGCCTCTGGACTGGCAGACCGGGGTGGTAGTCCCCCTCTTTACAAAAGGGGGACCGGGGAGGGTGTTCCAACTACAGAGGGATCACACTCCTCAGCCTCCCTGGAAAAGGTCTATTCAGGGGTTCTGGAGAGGATGTCCATCGGATAGTCGTACCTCAGATTCAGGAGGAACAGTGTGGTTTTCGTCCTGGTCGTGGAACAGTGGACCAGCTCTTCACCCTGCCCAGAGTCCCGGAGGGTGCATGGGAGTTGCCCAACCAGTCTACATGTGTTTTGTGGGCGTGGAAAGAGCGTTACCGTGTCCCTCTGGGAATCCAATGAGGAGTGCTCCGGGGGTACTGGGGGACCCTCTGATAAGGGCTGTTAGGTCCCTGTAGAACGGTGTCAGAGCCTGGTCCCAATTACGGCAGTAAGTGAGGCCCATTTCCAGTGAGTTGGACTCCACCAGGGCAGCCCTTTGTCACCGATTCTGTTCATAACTTTTATGGACAGAATTCTAGCACAGCCAGGGTGTTGAAGGGGTCTGGTTTGGTGACTCAGGATTGCGCACTGCTTTTTGCAGATGAGGTTGTCCTGTTTTATCAGGCCGTGA
>NW_024384880.1:0-8236 GCF_016835505.1 Polypterus senegalus
GTTTTTCTTCTATCTATCTATCTATCTATCTATTATCACTTATGCTACTATCTATCTATCTATCTATCTATCTATCTATCTATCTATCTATCTATCATCATCTATCATATATACATGTATTTGAGATGTGGAGAGACCCATTTAACTCGAGTAGAACAAACAACTATGTAAGAAAAGGTAAATTTGAGGGCTTTATTCATGTTTACTCCAATGGCCCATAGACTGTATTTTAATCTGGAAGAATGGAAGCAGTATTTTTTTTTCAATTTATGAAAGTGATTCACTTAAAAACACAATTTCTTGTGGCAAATTAATGTACTGTATACCATGACTGTGAAAAATGTATTTGACTTGAAAAATATCAAACTTATCCTTTAAGTTTGACACATTCAACTTTAAATAAAAATCCTAATTAAGTCTAACTTCAGAATTTATTTTTTACCATACTTAAAACATTAAAGCAACATCTAATATTTTAATTATCGTGTGCAGTCTGGGTTAGTTGAGATTCTTGCCACAACAAGCTCAAAAATGGGATCAGGCTTCAGAAAACCCACACAAAAGGCTTGACCTGTCCTGCTAATGAATAAGCCTCAGCTTAGACAGCCTTGCCCCAAACACAAAATATAGGCTTACTGTCATTAATAGGCCAAACAAAAAAAATCCCAAACTGTCCCACTAAAGAGGAGAAAAACTGACACACATCTGGTTCAAGAGTAACAAAACAAAGTTCCTTCTATTTAGATATTTATTTAAAAATGTTGAAAAAAAGCACTTAAAATAGGCAGGACCAAATATAGATTTTGCTAAAAGGAAATCCAAACCAGAAATATAAAATTTTTTGAAAATTAAATCAAATATGGAAGTCAGTAAATGCAAATTTAAACACCCAACTCAAAATGAAAAATCACAAGCCAGCAATAAAACAGCTTCTCTTTAAATGCTTGTTGGGGATAGGACCCTAGATGTACATTGAAGTGGCCCCTCGTCCCTGGGCTCTAGATGTAAGAGACAAGGCAGTTGACAATAATAAAGCAAGTTAGTATATGCAATGTAAAAATGATACAATTATTCAATAACGCAATATCAAATAATAATAATAAAAATCCAAATATACAAAGTAACATTTGTAAAACAGGAAAGGTTGAATTAATAGACACAATGCTTGAGCCAAGAAGAATCACTGTCTAAATCAGACAGGGTCATAGTGATGAATCACAGTTGAAATTCCTATTTATTAAATACTAGCAAAATACCCGCTAAGTGAGAAGTAGTGTGTTAAAGAAGTTATGAAAAAGAAATGGAAACATTTTAAAAATAACATGATTGTCAATGTAATTGTTTTGTCACTGTTATGAGTGTTGCTGTCATATATATATATACACACACACATACATATACATATATACATATCTACACAACACATACAGTATCTACACATACACATATTATATATATATATACATATACACATCTACATATATATACATATATACACATACATACATACTATACATACATACATACATACATACATACATACATACATACTGTATATATATATATATATACATATATACACACACACATATACATATTGTGAGCTGGAGGGCTGATCGCACCCCAAATAGAGACAGACGCCCCTGGGAAAACCACAAACCCTGAAACACTGACTACATTGCTCCTTATCCTTGCACTATAACGCGTAATACAAGCCTCGCGAGTACTCCGGACTTATAAGCCTTGCGCAGGCGCCTGTCAGTTGGGAATTGATACCTCCTTCAGCTTTATTAAATTCCTTGAATCAGCGACTCTGTACTAAGGTTCATTTGTCGTGATAACCGTCTGCGTGACGATGTTCAGAACCTGGTCGGTGCTTTACTGTGAAACTGTAAGGTTGTAAACCCGAAACCATCTCATTAGACGGGGTTTTGTATCTTCTGCCGGTACAACCGCAGTGGAGCATGATCAGTTCCCAAAGTGAAGTTTCGTCCCACAAGTAATAGCGGCGCTTCACAGTCCACTTAATTGCCAAGCATTCTTTCTCATGTAGAATAATTGCTTCCTGAAGCAATTTCCTACTCAAATATGTGATTGGATGTTCTTCTCCATAAAAAATTTGTGACAGGACTGCCCACACCAAATGCACTTGCGTCTGTTTGCAAGATAAAATCTTTTTGAAACCCGGGTTCCTTAGAACCGGTAAGAAGACAATGCTTTTTAAATCGTTAAAAGAAGCGTTCACAATTTTCTGTCCATAGGACAGGTCAGTTTTCTGCCTCTAGTAAGTTCTGTAAGAGGAGCAGCTCTATGTGCAAAATTTGGAATGAATTTCTGTAGTAACCAGCGAGTCCCAGAAGTGCGTCTTGTTTCTGTTCTCAGGTCTCGGGTAAACAAGCATTTCTTCTATTTTCCTTTATTGTGGCTAATAAACCCTTGCCCATAGAATAGCCTAAGTAATGAGTCTCGGACATGCCTAGTTTACATTTCTTAGGGTTAGCAGAAGCCAGCCTGTCTCAAGCTTTCAAACGGCGAACGCTCTAAGTGTGTTTTCAATCATTGCTAAAATCACACATCGTCAAGGTATGCCCCAGCATATTCAGAGTGAGGGCGTGGGATCTGATCCATCATACGCTGAAAAGTTAGAGGTGCCCGTGAAGATAACGGGAGTCTTGTAAATTCATAGAGTCCATCGAGTCGAAATGCCGTTTTCTCACAACTGCTAGCCTCTAAAGGCACCTGCCAATAGCCTTTCGTGAGATCTAGCGTGGAGATATAGCTGCCTGACCCAGTTTTTCCAACAGTTCATCGACACGGGCATGGGATAACATCAATTTAGAGACCTTATTCAAGCGTCTGAAATCGATACAGAACCGAACCGAACCGTCTTTGCTTTGGGACTAATCGACTGGGCTGCACGTCATTTTTATTTTCACGAATTACCCAGTGTCAGCATCTTTTACTCTTGCGCACAATATTTTGCGCTTCCGTACCCAAAAGCGCGCATCTGTCTGAACATCAGGTGCAGTGGTAATTTTATGTTTTGTAATGTTAGTCTTGCCTGGTAAATCTGAAAAAGACATCAGTGTTCCGTTCTATCAAAGATAACAGTTCTGTCTTTTGCGTGTCAGTAAGATCGTTACCAATGGTAACATCGGCCTGAAACAACAGCCAAGGAAGTGTTAACCTCTTGTGGTCGTGCCATTCCTTCAAGAGGTTAATGTGTAAAATCTGGAATGGTTTCGCCGTATTCTAACCTTGTAATTTCCCGGACTCTAGCTCCTCAATAATGCGGGGCCCTGCCATTAGCTAAAATTTGTGTGGACCCGGGGAACCAGTACCAAAACCGATGCCAGGTTTGAACTCCAGGCTTACTCGCCTATAATAAAGCCTTCTGAGTTTCCTGTTCTCGTTGTTGGTGTTCCACAGCAATAGAGGAAAGCATAGAAATTCTGTCTTGCGCGAAATTAGTGATCTGCAAAGCTTGGACCCTAGCTGCTCTCGTTTCTATCCATTCCCCCGTACCACATCCAGGATGCTCTGCGCCGCTGCAACCTTTCTTCGAAGGGACTCAAGCCAGTGGCGCCTGTGGTGATTCTCGCATGCAGTACAAAACAAATGGTAGGACAGTGTTCCATGTTGTGGGATCATTATGAGCAACTCACCTGATCATCTGTTTCAATGTTTTTGTTAAATCGCTCGGTTAAACCATTCGTTTGAGGATGGTAAACAGTAGTACTCAATTTCTTAATAGCAAAGCTGTCACACGAATTGTTTCATCACGAGAAGTGAAGGTGTGCCCTGATCAGTTGAAGATTTCTCTAGGGATACCAATACGGTAAAAGTTTCACATAGTGCTTTGGCTACAGCCGAAGAGTTGGCCTTTTCAGCGATCATTTCGGGATATCGTGTCGCATAATCAACCAACACCAGCAAATATTGTACCATCCTTAGTCTTAGGTATGGTCCCACAATATCTAATCCCACGCTGAAGGGAACTTCAATATGGGCATAGGACAAAGGGGCCTGAGGAGGCTTATAAGCAGAGCGATCTGGCAGTCTGGACAGGGAAGTACAAAATCGTTCAACATCTTTTCCCATAAGTCAATAAAATCGTTTTGATAACCGGTCTCTAGTTTTGCTGAAGCCGAGGTGCCCAAGATAGTGTGTGCCAGATGCAAAACAGTTTCCTATTGCTCTGGTACCACCAGTTGTTCAATAAATTCCCTCCAAATGATCTGAGATCACTCTGAAAAGGCAACCGTCCTTTTCTATAAAGTGTAGGTTTTCACCCCGAATTACGCTCTTGGTAATAAGAGTCTTGAGGGCAGCCTGTTTAAATGCATATTCTAATGAGCTATCAGTATGCTGCAACGCACAAAATCTGATTGTTCGTTAACACTCGGTTTGTGTTGGGCGTTTGCAATCTGGGAAGATGTAGAAGGAGCCCATTCTGGAAGATTGTCGGGGTGACCTCCTCCGTCTCGCTGGAGAGATTGGGTTCAATATCTAAGTTGGGCTCTAGATTTTCCCGGCGCTACCAGTTCTTCGTCTTGGATTTCTTCTTCTTCTCCCACCAAGTTCATTAGTGGACTGGACTACTGGTCCCTTACATTTATTAATCAGTTTCGGAAAAAGGGCATTTCTCCGTCCTATGAGTAATGGCCAAGGGCACGAGTCAAAGGCAGACCAAACCTTAAAGTGGCGCCCCTATAAGTTAAAGGAAGAAGTAAAGTCTGATAATCTTTAACATCACCATGTACACAGCGTATCTTTACAGTCTCACAGTCTCTAAGGCATTGTTCATTAAGACAGTCTCGTCTCACAATACAAAGGTCACTTCGAATCTAACAATGCTGAGATTTCTCTGTCCCCCAATTTCACCGGGATCAACAAGCCATCTTTTCCATCCGGATATGTAATAGTTGAGCAACAAATCTCGGCCAGTCCAATCTCCATTGAATGAGCTGGAGACAAGCGACTATCTCTTGCCAAATGGCGAGCTGATCACATCGGAATCATCATCGGTCGGCTCCGTTTCCGAAATATCCTCTCACGCCGACGCGCTCCTAGCCTCCACGGTCTCGTCGACCCGCTGCTGCCGCTGTCTCCCCAGAAACAGGCGTCCCATCTACGACTGGATTTCCCGGGTCCTACCTGACCCCATTAGATTTTCAGGTCCTGCAGCTTGTCGATCGAAGCGACGAGAATGTCCTGGACGTTCGTTCACAGGTTGCGGCAGCAACGAAATCCACCTCTTTCTCCAAGTGGACTGTGAACCCTCTAATCGCCTGGACATAATCGTTAATGATTTAATATCATGGCGTAGAAATTCATCTCGAAGAACTTCAGGTATGCGGCCAGTAATATATTCACGACAACTGTTTCCATCACGTCTCCTTCAAACCAACAGTGCACTTTATGTATCAAATCTTGAATTTGCTGCGGATTGGGTCATCCATGTTTAGTTTCCAGTCTTTAAGTGCAAATGTTTTAGACTTCTGAAATAAGTCTTCGGCGGCATCCATCTGTGCAACCACTCCTGGTACCACTTGTCACGCTTGGGTCACAGATTTGCACAGAGACACAGAAGGTCGTAGAAAAAAAGAAGGATTTTTATTCAGACACCCAAAAACACATGAGCTTAAACGTGCTCCATGACAAGTCAGATATAACAGTTCCGCTAGGAGCAGAGAGAGATAAAAGCAAACAATCAATTCCCAAACTGACAGGCGCATAAGGCTTATAAGTCGGCGGAGTACCGAGGCTTGTATTCTGCGCTATAGTGCAAGGATAAGGAGCAATGTGTAGTCAGTGTTTCAGGGTTTGTGGTTTTCCCATGGGCGTCTGTCTCTATTTGGGGTGCGATCAGCCCTCCAGCTCACAATATATATACAGATCTACATATATATACATATATACATATATGCACACACATATATATATACATATACACATATATATACTATATCTACACATATATATATAAACATACATACATATATATCTACATATATATATACTGTATATAAAAATCCCACGCTTAGACAATTGAAGAACTGCTTTTAAATTTTATTAAGAAGAAAAGAAAACCTTTTTAAACTGAGGGAAAATATACCAATAACTATCTGTTAAGGATCTCTTTGTATACCACATTGTCAGTTCAGCACTCCGGTTGTAATATGACCAAGCTGTGCACTGAGCTTACTTTTGAGAATGCAGCGTATAGTTTTGTCCAAGAGGAAAGCAATGTTGCCTGAAATCAATGGCAACCTTTTGTAGTGTCTGTCCCTGAGACTTATTACTTGTCATCACAAGCAAGCCTTACTGGAAATTTGAGGCATTTCAATTGAAATGGGAGATCAGAGGGTATAACGGTGATGCCAGGAATACATTCAGAGTGTGGCTCTGCTGTTTTTTGTGTAGCTGCCTTCACACAGCTTCTCTGCTGCTTTATAAACTGACGCCATATAAGGCCATCGTTTCTCCTTGCTTCATGGTTCTGTACTGTTTTATTGTTCGTTAGTACGATTCTTATAGTTATTGTGTAGCTATTCGAGACTTACTTTACTGTTCAGGTACCCATTTCCTTTATTTAATCAACGGCTTGCACGTTATTTTTTGTTCGTTTATTATGATTATAGATATTTATTGATTCCCTTCTTTAGCTGACTGCCTGCTCATATAAGCCCCGCTGTTTTTGTGAAACAGCCTTTACACAGCTTCTCCACTGTTTATAAATGAATGACATATAAAGCCATCACCTTGTCAATTGTGTAATGCGCTTTTGGAAGTGATCACTCGTACTGCGCTCAGTCAGTTCACGTGAACTGCTCTCTTGTGTGATGTTGCGATGTCCACGGCTTTATTTAATGTTAGCTAAGACCCGGCACTTAAAAGTTTCTGGCTGCACTCCGGTTGTAATATGATGAAGCTGCGCAAGCTCACTCTTGAGAATGCAACGTATAGTTGTCCAGGAGAAAAGCAATCTTGCCTGAAATCAATGGCATCGCTTTTGTAGGGTGTGTCCCTGAGACTTATTACTTGTCATCGCAGCAGAGCCTTACTAGAAATTGGAGGCATCTGAATTGAAATGGGAGATCAGAGGGTATAACGGGGATGCGAGGAATACATTGAGTGTGGAGAAACTCTAGAGACAGCGTGTGTATTAACTTGTGGATTTTTCTGTGAGTATTTGGTGGCAGCGGACTTAAGTGCTTCCCATGACAGCGCTAGCTGTGGAGCTCAGCTCGGAGCATATTCTTTTCCTACCTTGTCAATTGTGTAATGCGCGTTTTTGAACAGGTTTGATGCATGGAAGTGATCACTTTCGCACGCGTTCAGTCAGTTCATGAGCTGCTCTCCACGGCTTTATTTAATGTTAGCTAAGACCTGGCACTGAAAAGTTTCTTGCTACAGCAATTTTAACTCCGTTACAAAGTGATCCAAAGTCTCGCTTATACCTCGTGGTCTTCTCATTAAACTTGTATCTCGTGAATAAAGTATTCAGCGCTTTTCTTCAGGGGAGCTTCTTCTTTCTATGACTGTGGTCACAGCCAGTTCACGTGATTACGTGAGGCGTGATGATGTCACACGCAGCTCTGCCCCCCACGGCCATAGAGCTAAGCGTCCATTACAGTATATGAAGAAAAATAGGTTCCAGTTATGACCATTACGCATAGAATTTCAAAATGAAACCTGCCCAACTTTTGTAAGTAAGCTGTAAGGAATGAGCCTGCCAAATTTCAGCATTCTACCTACACGGGAAGTTGGAGAATTAGTGATGAGTGAGTGAGTCAGTGAGTGAATGAGTCAGTGAGGGCTTTGCCTTTTATTAGTATAGATTGCCTAAAATTCCTTGTTTAAATTCATTATGTCAAACATTGGAGGTCGTAAAGCTTCATTTCAGGAGTGAAAATTCTGGTCATTCTGAACGTGTTATGTTTATCTAATCATGAGGAATGGAGTCATATCCCCCATTACTAATCCTTATAATGTCTGCCATTTTCTGTACCTTCATTATTAGATAGACTAGGGCTCCCTACTCACTTGGCTCGCCAACCTCTTTCCCCTTCTGCCAGTGCTATGAGTTGTTATGAAGAGGGGACTAACGCCAAAATGGTTTATTTCAGGTGACTACCTGTTGAAGCTCATCGGGGAATGCCAAGTGTGCAAAGCAGTAATCAGAGCAAAGGGTATTTTGAAGAAACTAGAAATAAAAAATGTTTTTGTTATT
>NW_024384881.1:0-18473 GCF_016835505.1 Polypterus senegalus
TTTTGTCACTGTTGTGAGTGATGAGTGTTGCTGTCACATATATATATACGAGCAGAATACCAGCGCAGCAGAGAAGTAGTGTGTTAAAGAAGTTATGAAAAAGAAAAGTAAAAATTTTAAAAAAAGTAACATGATTGTTAATGTAATTGTTTTGTCATTGATATGAGTGTTGTTCTCATATCTATATATATATATATATAATATATATATATATATATATATATATATATATATATATATATATATATATATAGGAAAATACCAGCGCTTGGCGCTTAAGTAGTGCATTAAAATTTTTATTAAGAAGAAAATTAAACCTTTTAAACTGTGGGGAAAATATGCCAATAATTATTTGTTAAGGATCTCTTTGTATACCATGTTGTCAGTTCGGCCCTCCGGTTGTAACATGACCAAGCTGTCGCTGAGCTTCCTCTTGAGCATGCAACTTACAGTTGGCCATGTCAACAGTAATCTTGTCTCAAATTTCAAAGCTTGGATTGCTGCTGTCATAATCGGTTTGAGTTTCATGGTTTGTTTCAATTACGACAGTATTTGCAGGATTTGTTGTGTTGAAGTGACATTCGGCATCTGTCAAGCGTTGTAAGCACACAACCGGTTTCATCGATAAAATCACATCCAGCTTTTGAGAGTTTAAACATTCATAAAATCAAAGTGTCCACTACTGAAATCGTCACCTGTGAATCTAAGATGTTTAAGAGGCATTGGCGGTTGTCGAAGGTGTAAAATATTTGGCCATTTGGTACACTTTAAGCGACAACCGAACAATTCAGCGGCAGCCATCAACTCACATGCAGAACCATAGGTGAAGGGCTTAAGCATTTCACTCTTATAGTGCTCCTGTGTAGTATAATTATCTCCTGTACCGTCATCAGTTCACACCTTGAACCTGTCCCAGTCATTCAATACATAAGACAGAATGTTCCTCCGGATATCAAGAGTGAGCCTGATATGGCCACGCAATATGTAAAAAAGAGAATGGAAAAGGTAGGTGGTATCTCCAGGCATGGAAACCACTCGGTAAGTGACTTTGATCGATAGTGATCATCTCGATAGACATGGTAATGGGGGTTGGAATGATAAAGGAAACGGGTACCTGAGCAATGTAAAGTAAGTGTAAAATACCTATAATATAACTATAATTGTAATAAACAAACAATAAAACAGCGGAGAAGCCGTGGATTAAACAAAAAGGCTGTAGTTATCAGTAGGGAGGCGTGAATCCGTGGCGAAGCAAGGAAGGGAATGTAGAGACGGGCGACGGACTGTCTTATATAGGCAGGCAGCCAGCCAACAACGTGGGAGGCGTTGGGATGGGGACCTACGCCGCCTCACACGGTGACGAGGTGCAGGCTATGGACATATATATGTGCGTAAGTAGGATTCAGTTAGCGTTGGGAACCCGTGTATCAAATTTCTTGAAGATGGGCCCATAAGTAACAAAGACTGTTAAAAGTTCAATATGGCGGCCGACACTGGCATCATACCACCGAAATAAGTACGTACATTGGTTTGGTTAGTGCAGGAAGCTGCCTACCAAATTTCAAGAAGATGAGGCCATAAATAACAAAGTTCAACATAGCGGACGTTGTTGACCGTTATGACCATTACGCGTAGAATTTCGAAATGAAACCTGCTTAACTTTTGTAAGTAAGCTGTAAGGAATGTGCCTGCCAAATTTCAGACTTCTACATATACGGGAAGTTGGAGAATTAGTGATGTTGGAAAATTCAATATGGTGGCTGACAGTGGCATCATACCACGAAATAAGTAAGTACATTGGTTTGGTTAGGTCAGGAAGCCACCTACCAAATTTCGTGAAGATGGGGCGTAAATAAGAA
The DNA here is from genome assembly GCF_016835505.1 of Polypterus senegalus. NCBI lineage: Eukaryota > Metazoa > Chordata > Cladistia > Polypteriformes > Polypteridae > Polypterus > Polypterus senegalus. Next base: position 1,860 of record NW_024384881.1, read on the forward strand.
AGTTCAACATGGCGGACATTGTTGACCGTTATGCGTAAAATTTCGAAATGAAACCTGCTTAATTGTTGTAATTAAGCTGTGAGGAATGAGCCTGCCAAATTTCAGCCTTCTACCTACACGGGAAGTTGGAGAATTAGTGGCGTTGGAAAGTTGATATGGCGGCCGACAGTGGTGTCATACCAATGAAATAAGTACCAAATTTCAGCCTTCTACCTACACGGGAAGTTGGAGAATTAGTGACATTGGAAAGTTCAATATGGCGGCTGACAGTGGCGTCATACCACCGAAATAAGTATGTACATTGGTTTCGGTTAGTGCAGGGAAGCCGCCTACCAAATTTCGTGAAGATGGGGCCATGAATAAGAAAGTTCAATATGGCGGACGTTGTTGACTGTTATGACCGTTACGTGTAGAATTTCGAAATTAAACCTGCTTAACTTTTGTAAGTAAGCTGTAAGGAATGGGCCTGCCAAATTTCAGCCTTCTACCTACATGGGAAGTTGGAGAATTAGTGATGTTTGGAAAATTCAATATGGCTGCCGACAATGGCGTCAAACCACGAAATAAGTGCATACATCTGTTTTGGTTAGCGCAGGGAAGCCACCTACCAAATTTTAATGAAGATGGGGTCAGCCTTCTACCTACACGGAAGTTTGAAAATTGGTGAGGTTGGAAAGTTCAATATGGCGGCCGACAGTGGCGTCATACCATCGAAAATAAGTATGTACATTGGTTTTGGTTAGCGCAGGAAGCCGCCTACCAAATTTCGTGAAGATGGGTCTATGAATAAGAAAGTTCAATATGGCGGACGTTGTTGACTGTTATGACCGTTCGCGTAGAATTTCGAAATGAAACCTGCTTAACTTTTGTAAGTGAGTCAGTGAGTCAGTCACTGAGTGAGTGAGTGAGTCAGTGAGGGCTTTGCCTTTTATTAGTATAGACTAGCAGAAAACCCAGCCTGGCGGAGAAATAGTGTGTTAAAGAAGTTATGAAAAGAATGTTAAAAATAATGTAACATGATTTTTAATGTAATTGTTTTGTCACTGATATGAGTGTTGTTCTCATATCTATATATATACACAGTATATACATATATATATATATATATATATATATATATAGCAAAATACAGCGCTTGGCAATGGAAGTAAAAAGAAAAGGAAACATTTTAATAATAACGTAACATGATTGACAATGTAATTGCCATTGTCATGAGTGTTGCTGGCATATATATATATATATATATATATATATATATATATATATATATATATATATATATATATATATATATATATATATATATATACACATGTGTACATATATACACACATATACTATGGGGTGCCAAACAGGCAAATACATTGATTTTGTGAATATATAAAAGTCAGCAGAATATATAAACTCAAAACTTGAATATATAAAGTCATTCCGAATATATAAAGTCAAAACTTGAATATATAAAGTCAGCGCTGGAATATATAAAGTGAAAACTTGAATATATAAAGTCAGCGTCAGAATATATAAAGTCAAAACCTGAATATATAAAGTCAGCGTCGGAATATATAAAGTCAGCTGGAATATATAAAGTCAAAACCTGAATATATAAAGTCAGCGTCGAATTTATAAAGTCATTCCTGATTGTATAAAGTCAACTTCGAGTATATAAACTCACTCCTGAATATACTGTATAAAGTGAAAGTCAAAATCTATTGATTGAAACGACTCTGAACTGAACTAAGTTAACAAAACGTATTCAGAAAAATAAATTAAAAACACTGTTCGGTTAATGTTTTGAAAATGATGCATGTGCCCTGCCCAGGATTGGTTCCTGCCTTGCGCCCAGTGTTGGCTGGGATTGGCTCCAGCAGACCCCGTGACCCTGTGGATGGATTCAGCGGGTTGGGAAATGGATGGATATTCCAGCACTGACTTTGTATATTCCGGCGCTGACTTTATATATTGAAGTTTTGACTTTATATATTGCAGCTTACTTTATATATTCCAGCTGACTTTATATATTCCGACGCTGACTTTATATATTCAGAAATATTCCAACGTCGTCTTTATATACTCAATTTTTGACTTTATATATTTGGGAATGACTTTATATGTTCAAGTTTTGACTTTATATATACCGACGCTGACTTTATACATTCAAGTTTTGACTTTATTTATTCCGACAGTGACTTTAAATAATCAAGTTTTGACTTTATATAGTTAAATTTAGTCATCATTGAATAACTTTTATTTACCATAGAAATTTAAAGACTAAATTCAACTTCCATTCCTACCAAGATATTTCTGGCGACTAAATAGAACCTACTTATATCCAAATTGAGCTATTGAGCTGTCGCCTGCCTGCCTGAATAAGTCACCTCGCTCGCTCTTACTTTTTACCGTTCATTTAATCATGGCTAGTGGAGGAAAAATTATAAAATGGAAGGAGGATTACACTGAGTATGGCTTTACCAAAACAATTATTGATGGTGAATCGATTATTCATAAAGCTTCAATTGGTGATCTGTTTTTCTGTGTTAACCTCATATTTTTTCATACTTCTCAAACCAAGGGGGTGCAAGGGTAAAATGAATCGGGAAGCGCTGATCAATGTAATCGGTGTACCAGGAAATCATGCATTGACAGAAGTTCCCCTTTGCTTGTATTGCAAAGTGTGATATGATTAAATGCGTTATTTTTGAGCGCGTTATGGAGCACATGCATTGAAGCTTCTCAGCTGTGCTTGTCCTAAGAAAAGGAAACATTTAAAAATAACATAACACGATTGTCAATGTAACCTTTTGTAAGTAGTGCCTGGAGGATTCAGTGCGGAGAAACAGTAGAGACAGCGTGTGTATTAACTTGTGGATTTTTCTGTGAGTATTTAGTGGCAGCGTCACAAAGTCGCTTCCGTAACACTGCGTTTGCGTTAGCTGCAGAGCTCAGCTCAGAGCGAAATGAGGTTAATGGGAGGGAGATGATGGCGTGACTCCACCACCCGCCTTAACTGTCAATCCCCTACAAACACAGTCTCGGAATTTGCATAAGCACAGCCCTACACCTGCAATTTTAACTTAGTCACAAAGTGATCAAAACTCTCGTTATATCCTCGTCCTCTCATTAAACTTGTATCCCGCATTACCCGTGGGCATGACAAACGCCAGCGCAGCCTTTCTATGAACTTAATTTAAACTTTAGGTTTACACGTGCTTTGTTTCAAGTAGCAGCACTCATGAATATGGTTGTAAAGTGGAACCTCGGTTTGCGAGCATAATTCGTTCGGAAGCGTGCTCGCAATCCAAAACACTCGCATATCAAAGCGAATTTCCCCAATAAGAAATAATGGAAACTCAGATGATTCGTTCCACAACCCAAAACTATTCATATAAAAATTATTAATACAAAATATAAAGTAAAATACATAATACAAATTAACCTGCACTTTACCTTTAAAGAGAATCATGGCTGGGGGGAGGTTCTAAACTCATGTGGGATTCCACCCAACAGGACGACAGCGGAAGAGTGTCCCAAAGCAATCGCAGTCTCCCAGCGCTGTAGCAGTTCGCCGTATAAGCGCATCCAAAAAGATCGCAGACATGCTATAAGCGTCTGTCGTCAATGGGTCATACAAGGAACATTATAAAGATCCCGCTGCAATAAATAACAGCTGTTGCTGTTTCAAGCTGAATAAAGCTAGTGTTAAAGTACTGAGACTCAGCTTCGTGTTTTGGGGAGGAAGATGGGGACTCGCACTTCACAGCGCACACACACACAGTGACAATGCTGTAGTAAACAGAGAGATACGCTGGCGGCGAGATAAGGAGAGAGAGAGAGCGCTGTAAACAGAGCGCTGGGCGGCGAGATAAGGAGAGAGAGAGAGACACGCTGTAAACAGAGAGACGCTAGCGAGCAAGCAAGATAAGGAGAGAGAGAGAGAGACGCGCTGGGCAAGCGAGCGAGATAAGGAGAGAGAGAGAGAGAAGAACCATCAGCTCAGTTGTGATCACATGGCGTTCAGCAGACAAAGTGTATCCATACTGCTCGTATTGCAAGACATTGCTCGTTTATCAAGTCAAAATTTATTAAACATTTTTGCTCGTCTTGCAAAACACTCGTAAACCAAGTTACTGTAAACCGAGGTTCCACTGTATATGTCACTCGTTGGCTTCTTATTGTTTCACTGCCTTCTCAATTATATAATGCATGTTTTCTTCAGCGCTTTTGGAGCTCTTCCCGGTTTTCTACGCATTGCGTTGACAGTCAGTTCAGGTGAATACGTGGGAGGCATGATGATGTCACACGAAACCCTGCCCCCGTCTTTCAAGCTCAACTCCATTACAGTAAATGGAGAAAAATAGCTTCCAGTTATGACCATTACACGTAGAATTTCAAAATGAAACCTGCCCAACTTTTGTAAGGAAGCTGTAAGGAATGAGCCTGCCAAATTTCAGCCTTCTACCTACACGGGAACTTGGAGAATTAGTGATGAGTCAGTGAGTGAGTGAGCCAGTGAGGCAGTCAGTCAGTGAGGGCTTTCCCTTTATTAGTATAGATAATACTAGCCGACACCCGCCGTCGCAGACAGCAGTGTAAGAAAAGGAATGGAAAACTCTCAGTGTGGAAATCTGTTTACAGGAGTTGCCTCTGGCATAGATGCAAATGTCCCTTTCGGCAGGGGTTCGCCATCTTCTCCGTCGAAAATCACTGCAACATTGGTGTTACATGTCGGGGCATTGTATCGTCGTAAATCCTACCCAGGGATTTAGCGAAGGGGTTGATGGTTCTGAGCATGGAATTTAGCTGGAGAAGTAAATTTTCGCTGCATGCAGAGTTTGCTTTATTTTGTAAGCGTACTTCCGTGTCAAAAACATACAACTGTCCATATCTTGCTCCGTGTCAAAAACATGCAACTGTCCATATCTTGGAGAGGTAGAAGTGTTAGTATATAGTGGAGAGATTTGGTGATAAATTTGCCCGTGTATTTTAAAACAGTATGGTCTGTGGCCAGGAGGTTGAGTTATCTGTGCACCCATGGAAGCAGACGCTAGAGAAGAGTTGTATTCTCGAATGTGTTCACGATAATTTTTACCTTTTGATGTTTGCTGTGTAAGAAGCTGTTGTAAAAACACAGGTGGCTCCCGCAAAGGTGGTAAAGCTACTTTACCGTCGTGGCAGCACCTCGAGTACTTGTTGGATGTATTACGTTCAGCAGGCCAGTAGTAGTGCATGACAGTGTTTGCACTGCTGGTTTGGAGTCCCAATGTTAAACTCTTGGACAGGAAGACAGGAATGAGGTGAAGAAGTACCTGTGGTAACGGGAAGAAGATTGTGTGTATGTCTGCTGAGACTGCGCTGGTGGACTGCGGGACCGGTTTTGAAGAGGAGTCGCAGGCAGTGTGGGGAAGGGTTTGGAAGAGGATGAATAGGAATCGAGAAATGCAGTGTCAGCTGCGAGTGGGGGGACTGGTTTTGAAGTGGAAGCAGGATGAACCAGAAGAGAAATATATATAAGAGATCAGGAGAAATCTGTGTCAGTTAAGGCACTTTCAGGCCACTCTGAAGTGACATTTTGTTACTGGGTCACATTACAGAAATGAATAAACACATAAGTGGAGGGCAAAAATTAAATCAGCGGTGACAAAACAAGTATTTGATCATTGTTTTAATGATTTATACCAGAATTATGGATACTTCTCTATATAACAGTGAATTTTACATTGTGTGGGAAACGGCTGGAGGAATAGTTGGCTAATGTCAGCTAGACTTTACCTTTTTCATAAGGACTATGAGGGTTTAAGCAGAAAAAAGTACTGCTACAATGTGGTGCTCAGGAATTTTCTTGGTCATTTTCAGTGACTTCAGGATTCTCTCTTCGTCCATATGTTTTACGCAATTATTTTAGATATAGTCTGACATGAGAATGGACTTCTAAATAAATGATTTGTGTGACTTGCTTTTATATTTCACATATAATATTAAGACATATATCTTTGTAATGATAAAGTACATACTTAGAAAAATATTTACTGGTCAGAAGAAAAACTTCTCTTGTAACCTGCTCTACTCACCACATACCAAGTCAGAACCAGTAAAGGATGAGATCTTATTATAATTTCTGTTCAGCTCACGGTATATCAGACAAGAACCTGTATAAACTACAAATTAGAGGCCTGCTGCAATTTTACAACAACAAATAACAAGTCAGGCCTAACACAAGGGCTACAGTGAAACACTGAGTTTGTAAAACATTCAGGGACATAAATCATATCTTGGCAGTACTGATCAAACAGCATGAGGCCTGAAAATAACATGGGAACCCCGCCTACACTACGACATCCCACTTGACCAAGTGGTGTATCAATAAAACAGAAGACGTATAGAATGTCCATATATAATGCATAATTAAAAGTGTGAACCTTCTATCCAGCTTGCAATGGTAGTCTATCTTGGTGCCTGGGGATCAAAAATATAAAAGATAGGGGTAGTATTTAGCTCCAGTAGCAGTCAACCATGACAGTGACCATAAGTTAAATTACAGATTGCATCTGCATCTTTGTGACATGGTGGGAGCAATACACATGCAACGGCTATAGTGGGGAATTTGGACACTCTGTTTTAAGTCTGTGTAATAAAAAAAAAATTGAAAATAAGAATAGGCTCACACTAGAACCCTTCCACAATCAAACATATGGTCAAAGATTTTGACTTCAGGGTTAGAGTTTTGAAATTAATAGTGTTAATTTTATGTTGGAAGTTGATTAGTAAGTCCTTATAGTTCTTATACATTCCTTAATATTCAAGAAAATATCTAATATTTAGTACCTTTCTGTTATTTATTTGTTTAAAAATTGGGTTAACTGACAATTTACAGTCAATTAAGAAATCTGTTTATTTTTAATTGCCTCTTTCCTAACATTTGTGATTAAAGCTTGTTTCCATTCAAGGTGCATTTAATTATTAAAATAGTTTTTTTTTCTGTGGGTGAGGAGTTCTGGGTTATGATTATTCTTGGAATGAATGGGGTTGGGCTTAAGGGTTTTAAATCATTTACTGTGAGTGGTTCTTAGTGGAATTGTAGCATGACAGTAACTTATAGTTTGTAGAAGCTGTGATAGCTGATACTTCATCACCCAAAAGAAACAGAAGGCAACATTGAAGTTATCTGGTGTTCTTGGACTTGGCCTTATGGAGTTGCTCAAGCACCAGAGTGCCTTCTGTCCTTAGAAGTGATTAATAGGTTTTGACAGAGAACTAAATAAGGCAAAGATTTTAAGAACCTGTATTACTATGTGCTTATAGCTTAGAGGTTAAGAAAGTGAACATTCACATGCAAAAAATATGAAAAACAACAGGTGAAAAGAGTGGACTGAGGTGAATAGGAAAGTTATTAGTGACAGACAGAGACAGAGAGAGAATAAAAACATATACGATTAGATCTAGAGGGACTGCAGGGTTCGGTTTCATGTCTTAATTTTCCCCTTGCAAATCTGTGTTCTCCCTATAATCATTCATCTGTTGTTAGGTTACAGTCACTAAAGTGTTCAGATTTAATGACTTTGAGTTTTGTAGAATCACCTTTGTTAAATATGAATTTTCTACACATGTATGCAAGTTTTTGTTTTTTTCTGCCATCCTATTTTCCTCCAACATTCTAAAGATGTGCATTTTGTTTAACTGAAAACTCTAAACTAATCTCTTGTGACTGTTTGACTGGGTATGGATGTGTAGCTCTCAAAGTGTCCTCTGCATTGTCTCAAGTGGTGATTTCTGGAGATATGGCAAGGTCAGACTTGTGACCCCTGTCACATGAGATTTCCTGGAAGGAATGGGTAGGTTATCTGTGTGCTGGGGTTATGGGTAATAAATACAGAACTTTATATTTATTTATATACATGTGAATAAAATTCTTGCCTGTTAAATAATGACTGGGCGGAGTGGTGGCTCTGAGGCTAGGGATCTGCACTGGCAATTAGAAGGTTGCCAGTTCAAAACCTGTAAATGCAGAAGTGACTATACTCTGTTAGGCCCTAAAGCAAAGCCCTTAACCTGCAATTGGTCCGTCCTGAGTATGATGTTGACCTGCATCCGGTCCTGCAAGTAGGTCCTCCAATCTGCAGGGAAAAGTTGTGGGTTGGTGGCAGAAATGGCACTCCAGCCACCATAAAAACCTCACACTGTTCCATTCCATCTGAACTAGTGTGGTGCTGAGGTGTCACCTGTTGCATGGCTGCACTGGGGTCCTAATCTGGGATCCTGAGGTGGTTTGTCATGTGGTGGGTGCGGCAGCATGCTATATCAGCACATGCTCGTAACATTTCTCTCTCTCTCTCTCTCTGTTAAATCCAAAATGCAGAACAAAAGTAATACTGTCCCAAATAGCTTTTGTCATTTCTTAAAAGTGAGAATTGCACAAACATAAATAGTGGAACAAATTTCAGAATAATATAATGATCAGCACAATCTATTTAAGCCTCCTATTTTGAATTTCATTCAAATAGAATTCAACAATAACATTCAAAAATAAGGAACATATTATGTTAACAATGTATGAAAATAATGTTACCTTGTTGCTTTTCAGAAAAGAAGAGTCTATGCTGTATAAATATTTGCATCACCAAAAGTGTCAATAGTAGATATTTAGATGTTCCTGTTTAAAAAGAATATTAGAATACAAATTCAAAAGAATCTCATGTGAAAGCAAAACACAAAAAGCACTTTTGAACCTTAATAACAAAAAGAAAGAGGTAGAAGTAAAAATAATAGTTCTTGATAGCTAATAAGTAATAGTGGACTTTGATGTAAAATTCCATATGTACATTTATTAGACATAATATTTTCCAGCAACTGTCTGATGTTTAATAGTTCAAGTATTCCTTTTTAAACAATGTTTGCTTTTTTAATATACAGTTTTTATATAAATAAAGACAAATAACTGAGGATAAAACATGCATTGCATAACCAGTGACAATGAAAACGAATCCAAAGGCAATAAAATCAGAAAAATGTGCTCAATATATAACACTAGCAGAATACCAGCCGCAGCAGAGAAGTAGTGTGTTAAAGAAGGTACAATACGTAAAATAACGTAACATGATTGTTAATGTAATTGTTTTGTCATTGATATGAGTGTTGTTCTCATATCTATATATATATATATATATATATATATATATATATATATATATATATATATATATATATATATATATATATATATATCTTGTTCTCATATCTATCTATATATATATATCTCTATCTATCTATATATATATATATATATATATATATCTTGTTCTCATATCTATCTATCTATACTAATAAAAGGCAAAGCCCTCACTCACTCACTCACTGACTCACTCACTGACTCACTGACTCATCACTAATTCTCCAACTTCCCGTGTAGGTAGAAGGCTGAAATTTGGCAGGCTTATTCCTTACAGCTTACTTACAAAAGTTGGGCAGGTTTCATTTAGAAATTCTACGCATAAGGGTCATAACTGGAAGCTATTTTTCCCCATATAATGTAATGGAGTCTTGAGTTGGAGATGGCCGTGGGGGGAGTTTATGTGACATCATCACGCCTCCTACGTAAGTACGTAGAGAACAAGGAAGAACTCCAAACAGCGATGAGCACAAAACGCCATTTCACAATTGAGAAGGCAGAAAAACATTATGAAGCAAATGATGCATACAAGCATATTCATAAGTACAGCTACTGCGAAACAAAGCACAGCGTGAACCGTAAGTTTATATTAAATTAAGTTCATAGACAGGCTGCCACTAGCGTTTGTAATTTAGTGCCTGCCCATATAAGGCCGTCCATCAGCGGCAATCCAATACAAACAATGCGGTAAATGTTCACGGGTGAAGGACTGTGCTTATGCAGAGGAAGATGAGATGGTCAGGGTGGTGTTTGGCACAAACTCATTGAAACTCGAGAGAAACTTTTAAGTGCGGGTCTTAGCTGACATTACACGAGATGGCACCAGTACAGCTGGGAACCTTCGATGCAAGAACACCAAGCGGCTCACGTGAACTGACGCAATGCGCAGACAAAAGCAACAGTTCCAAAGAGTGCTGAACAAAACCGAATTACACAATTGAGAAGGCAGCAAAAAAATATGAAGCGTCTTATACATACAATCATATTCATAAGTGCAGCTACTGCGGAAACAAAGCACACGGTGGAAAAAGTGAATGTCCTGCTAAAGGAAGACAGCGTAAAAAAAAACGGCATGCAGTTTGTCACATCTCAGATAAAGAGGAAGACGAGCTGTTTATTGATGCAGTAAGGAACTAATCGATGAATGAAACCTCTTATCTTTACAACGATTGACAAACCGGAATGTAACTTGAACACAACACATCCTACAAATACGAGCCTGATTGAAAGAAATAATGATAATCAAATCCTTGATGACAGCAACATTCAATAACACTCACAAAACAATTACTGTATATTGACAATCATGTTACGTTATTTTTAAAATGTTCCCTTTTCTTTTCATAACTTCTACTTCTCCACTGCGGTACAGGGTATATATATATAAATGTATATATATACCCCGATCTACAATACATACTTTAGCATAGACAAGCCACAGGCTGTGGCGTAATTGTAGAGTCTTAAGCCTCTAACGCCGACATTCGAGGTTCGATTCGAGAGGGTGTACTGACTATGTCGCGCACTACCGATTCATTTTACCTTAGCATCTCCTTGGTTTGGGACGTATGAAAAATATTAGGTTAACGCAGAATCATGTTACGTTATTTTTAAAATTTTCCCTTTCTTAGCACAAGCACAGCTGAGAAGCTTCATGCATGTACTCCATAGCGTTAAAAATAACGCATTTAATCACACTTTCAATTCCAAGCAAGCGGGAACTTTTGTCAATGCATGATTTCCTGGTACATCCATTACACTGATGCACACATCACAGCTACAAAAATGTTAGAGTCGAATAAAGCGTTCCTACGACTGATCATTTCGACTACCGAGCGAAGCCTTGATAAAAGCATGGTTTTGTGCACACTGAAAAGCAAGCAAAATTAGATGCAGTGGACTTTGTGGCTCTTACTGGGGATCATTGGACTTCCGTGACCGTTAGTAATTCTAAATACATCTAATTACAAAATGTTCAATGATCACACTGTTTTAGCCTAATGTACAAAATAATTTTGGCTAATGTTACTCAGAGTTTAAAGAGTAAGCTGGTCAAATTACCTTTTATGTTTCTGACTTATTTTTTTAAGAAGAAAAACTGCACTTTATGGTGAAATTTTGGTTATTATTATTTAAAGACAATACTATTCTGAAAATGTACTTAAAGTACTTAAACTACCACTTTATTTTTAAGTCTGCCCAATTTTAACCAGGGATGATATTTTTGTTTCTGTTTTGAATTCAAATGCAGTTTAAAAGCTTTTTTCAGAAATTAAAACAGCTTCAGTTTACAATATTCATGTCCATGTCTATTATTTGATTCTGTAAGCCCACTAAAACCGTTTTAAATTAAAAAAAAACATTTGCGATTTGGGGCAAATTTACGTGTGCGATTACATACGATTAATCAAGATTAATTCTTACACAGCCTCTAATTAATTGGATTAATTTTTTAATCGAGTCCCACCTAATATATATATGTAGATATATATATGTAGATTTGTATATATATGTGTATATACAGTATATATGTAGATATGTATATGTTGTATATACAGTATGTATATATGTGTGTGTGTATATATACAGTATGTGTATATATGTATATGTATATATATATGTATGTGTGTATATGTATATATATATAACTGTATATATGTATGTGTATAGATGTGTGTATATATAAATATATATATATATATATATATATATATGCCAGCAACACTCATGACAATGACAAAACAATTACATTGTCAATCATGTTACGTTATTATTAAAATGTTTCCTTTTCTTTTTACTTCTCGCTGCCAATGCAGGTATTTTGCTATATATATATATAATATAAATAGATAGATATGACAACAACACTCATATCAATGACAAAACAATTACATTAACAATCATCTTACGTTATTTTTAAAATGTTTGCTTTTCTTTTCATAACTTCTTTAACACACTACTTCTCCGCTGCGAAGCCTGGTATTCTACTAGTATATATATATATCTCTATCTATCTATATATATATATATATACCCGTGCTTGGCAGCGAGAAGTAGTGTGTTAAAGAAGGAAAGAGAAAGAAAAGGAAACATTTTAAAAATAATGTAACATGATTGTCAAAGTAATTGTTTTGTGTATTTGCGGCAGCGCCAAAGTTGTTTTCGGTAGCTGCATCAGAAAATGTACCACGACGTCTGACACGCCTCCTTTTTAGTGTTTTCTCACAGCTTGGATTGCTGCTGTCATATATATACACACACACACACACACACACACACACACACACACACACACACATACATACATACATATATATATATATACATATATATACACATACATATCTTCATATCTACATATCTATATACATATCTACATATACACATATACTGTATATATATATACATACCTATCTACATCATATATACACACACATACATACATTCACACACACAAATTATATATATGTGTGTATGTATGTATGTATGTATGTGTGTGTGTGTGTGTATATATATATATATATATATATATATATATAATGTAGATAGGGGTGTTTTGTGTATATATATATATATATATATACACATACTGTACATACATATATATATACACATAGATATACTTGTGTGTATGTTTGTATGTGTCTATATGTGTGTGTATAGCTTTGGTCACTGAGTGCAAGGGAAAAATAATAAAATATAGTCTATAAGTTATTAAACAGTAAAACATTAACGTTTTAAGAAGTAGGTACATTGAGCACTACTGAGTGTTTGGGTAAACTACATTTTAAAGACTGTGTAACACAACAGGTAAGTAACTAACAGCAGCTAAAATATATATGGATCATCTCTCGGTAGTAGATCCCATTTGAAAGGCGCTACACGACGGCTGTGGTATAGAAATTACATTTTCTATGTGAACGTTCAAATTTGTGCCTCTGGTAATGTGCCTTACCAGCATTTAAAGAAAATTAGTTTTGTGTCCTCTGCAGTGTTAAGAGAGAAAGGCTTTGGTTTGGGATAAAAGGAAAAAAGGTGTAAAGAAAGGAAAGTTGCCTTTTTCTTTTATATAGTATAGAGATGTGTTCGCTGACGTTATGATCGCCTTTTGGGGACAGTCGCGGTGGGTCTTGTGTAGACTGGTGAGACGTCCCGCCATTAATCGGCTGTGATGGCACTGTCAGTCCTCCACTCGTGTGCGTGTCTTCATAATCCGAGGTGAGGACCTCATAATCGTATACGTGCAAAAGAAAGTGTGAATCGCCTTAATATTATTTTGCCGTGGTGTAGAAAAGGGGTCCCGTGTTTGCACTTGTCTGGGCTATAGCGCAGGGGGAGGATGAAAAAAATTAAAAGTGCTCACTTTGACTTAAGGCAGAAGCGCAGTCAGCGTCTCAAAGGCCGGCACAGCTATGCACGCGCTGGTTGCTCGACTTTTGCAGGGCAGGAGACCACAGTTTTGGCAGACACGCTACATGATATCAAAAGTCTCAGCGCTCTTTGGAGGTCATTCATATATTATATGATATATATATATATATCAAAATACCCGCTACAGCAGGAGAAGTAGTGTGTTAAAGAAGTAATGAAAAAGGAAAGGAAACATTTTAATAATAACGTAACATGATTGACATTGTCATGAGTGTTGCTGTCATATATATGCCTGCCTAAATAAGTCACCCTCGCTTTGCTCTTACTTTATTTACCGTTCATTTAATTATGGCTAATGGCGGAAAAATTATAAAATGGAAGGAGGATGGCTTTACCAAAACAATTATTGATGGCGAATCGATTATTCATAAAGCTTGAATTGGTGATCTGTTTTTCTGTGTTAGCCTCATATTTTTTCATACTTCTTCTCAAACTAAGGTGGTGCGAGGGTAAAATGAATCGGGATCGCTGATCAATGTAATCGTGTACCAGGAAATCATGCATTGACAAAAGCTCCCTTTGCTTGTAATGCAAAGTGTGATTAAATGCATTATTTTTTAACGCGTTATGGAGCACATACATCGAAGCTTCTCAGCTGTGCTTGTGCTAAGAAAAGGAAAGATTTTAAAAATAACGTAACACGACTGTCAATGTAACCTTTTGTAAGTAGTGCCTGGAGGATTCAGTGTGGAGAAACTCTAGAGACGCGTGTGTATTAACTTGTGGATTTTTCTGTGAGTATTTGGTGGCAGTCTGACGAAGTTGCTTGAAGACGGCGTTAGCGCTGTGCTCAGCTCAGAGCAAAATGAGATAAATGGGAGGGAGATGATGACGTGACTCCCCCCGCCTTTAACTGTCAATCCCCACAAACACAGTCTCGGAATTTGCATAAGCACACCCCTTCACCTACAATTTTAACTTAGTTACAAAGTGATCAAAACTCGTTTATATCCCGTCCTCTCATTAAACTTGTATCCCGCATTACCTGTGGGCATGTGAAACGCCAGCGGTAGCCTGTCTATGAACTTAATTTAAAGTGTAGGTTTACACCTTGCTTTCTTTCCGAGGTAGCAGCACTCATAAATATGGTAGTATATGTCACTCGCCGCTTCTTATTGTTTCGCTGCCTTCTCAATTATATAATGCATGTTTTCTTAAGCGCTTTTGGAGGTCTTCCTGGTTTTCTACGCACTGCGTTGACAGTCAGTTCACGTGATTACGTGGGAGGCGTGATGATGTCATTCCTACACGGGAAGTTGGAGAATTAGTGATGAGTCAGTGAGTGAGTGAGTGAGTGAGTGAGTGAGTGAGTGAGTGAGTGAGTGAGGGCTTTGCCTTTTATTAGTATAGATATATAATACATAATTAATAGTGCTAATAGACCATAAACACAATTGTAGTTATGCTCCACTAAAATAATATGAATTATATTGTACAGCCATATATATTAAATCATGGTAGAATCTGGCAAATAAAGTCAGATCCACAAGTATTTGGACAGTGACACAATTTTCATAAATTTTGGCTCTGTTTCACCACCGCAATAGATATGAAATTAATCAATCATTATGTGATTGAATTGTAGACTTTCAGCATTAATTCAAAGGGTTTACAAAAAATATTATACAAGCCATTTAGGAATGACAGACATTTTTCTGCATAGTCCACCATTTCCAGGGCCTCAAAAGTATTTGGACATTTGATTGACATGCTGCTCCATAGCCAGGTGGTAGCAGTTCCCTTATTATTTCATTAACTTCTTGTATTAAGCAGGTAAAAGGTCTGCAATTGATTCCAAGTATGGAACTTGCATTTGGAAGCTGTCACTGTGAACTCTCCAAAGAGGCCCAAAGAGCTGTCCATTCAAGTAAAAACAGTCCATTATCAGGCTGAGAAAACAAAACAAACCTTATAGAGAGACGGAAGAAACACAAGGAGGGGTTAAATCAGCCATCTGGTACAGTAAATTATTAAAAAGAAAGAACATATTGGAGAAATCAATAACACCAGAAGGTCTGAAAAACCACAGAAGAAAACTGTACTTGATGACTGCAGAATTCTGTCTTTGGTGAAGAAGAACCTCTTCACAACATTTAGTCAAACCAAGAACACTCTCTGGCAGGAAGATCAATAATTGCCGAACTGTAGAATAAAGAGAAGACTTCATGAAAGTAAAGACAGAGGGTTTGCCACAAGGTGCAAACCACTGGTAAACCTCAAGCATAGTAAGGATAGATTTGGCTTTGCCAGAAAACATTTTTTAAAAGCCAGTCCAATTCTCTAACAATTTTATTTGGAAAAAGAAAACCATGATCAATATATATCATAATGTTGGAAAGAGAAGAGTATGGAAAAGAGAAGAAATGGTTTATGATCCGATGAATACCACAGTTTTATAACATGATCATTCATGGCTGTGAATGGAATCAGTCTCTAGTCTTTATTGATGATATGACTGCTGGCAGAAGTAGCAGGATGCTTCACAGTACAGATGGACAAGGAGCCAAAACACAATGCAAAAGCAAACCTAGCGCTTTTCAAAACAAAACAATGGAATATTCTTCAAAGATCTAGTCAATCAACTGACTTCAACCCAGTTGGTCATGCATTTTACTTGCTGAAGACAAAACTAATGGCAGAAAATCCAACAAACAAGCAGCAACTGAAGACAACTGCAGTAAAGTATCACTAGGGTGGAAACCCAGAAATTTGGAGAGGGCCATAGGTTCCAGACTTCAGACAGTCATTGATTGTAAAGGATTTTCAACCAAATATTGAAAATGATAATTATATTTATGATTATGTTAGTTTGTCCAGATACTTTTGTGCCCCTGGAAATTGGGGGGATTGGGGTGCCTATGCAGAAAAATGGCTGTCATTCCTTAACGGGTCAAGCGATATTGTTGGTAAACCCCTTAATTTAAAACGAAAAGTCTACACTTCAATCACATAATAATTGCTTAGTTTCAAATCCATTTTGGTTGCGCACAGAGCCAAAATTAAGAAAATTGTATCACTGT
>NW_024384882.1:0-14780 GCF_016835505.1 Polypterus senegalus
AAAAAACCTGTTTTATATACAGAAAACCAATATATTTAAAGATATCAAGCGCCTCCATATCACATACAGTATGTTCAGACATTACGATAGACAGGGCACCACAATAAATACGTACAATGCAAGAAAAATTGTATCAGTAAATGTTGTACAGTGACACTAAAGCATCGTATTGTACTAAGTACTGTAAGTAGAAAATTAATTATGGTTACTCACCAACAATGACACGATGACTTGTCCGATAACAATGAGCTTAATTTTACTGCAAAACAAAGGAGAGCGTACAGCCCTTAAAGGAGCCTCAGGTACTGTGAACTACCGTTGTTCTTCTTCGCAGTCTTCAATCCAAATCGAAAGCAGATTCCATCCAGACTACTGCCTTATTACATCCACTTACAACTCGTTTTGTTAAAAGGACACTGCGCCATAGATCTTTTATTCTTTTCCTACTTTTTAAATAAAAGAATTGTAGCCTCATTGATGCCGTAATGCGCCTACAGCTGTGTAGCTTTTCCCTTCCTTCAACATATCCAAAGTTTTACCTTTTGTCAATCGTAACATCTTCCGTTGGGCTGGCACGTCACAGTAGGGAGCAGATCGTTTTGGAGCCACAATGAAGGGCTTGACTACGCTACAAAAATAAACACAAAAGAGCACAAAAGTTAACTCTTAACACAGCAAAACACGCTGATGCCGAATGAGCGAGACGAGACTCTGGTTAACGCCAGCGAATCAATTCGACACTGTCGCTGGAGCCAATCAGCACACAGGAACTTAACTGTGCTCTGATTGGTTAGCTTCTCAGCCATCCACCAATAGCGTCCCTTGTATGAAATCAACTGGGCAAACCAACTGAGGAAGCATGTACAGGAAGTAAAAAGACACATTGTCCCAGAACCCGTGGAAGCACAAAAATCTGAAGTTATATATTTAGATATGCTTACATATAAAATCTGCAGTAGAGTGAAGCTGCGAAAGTCGAAGCACAATATAGTGAGGGATTACTCTACAACTTTAACAAGATCTTGAAGCACTTGTTGCAATTGCCCCCCATTCCTTGTGTGACACGTGCTTCTCTGTGAGCATCTGAGTGTGTATCCATGACATTTGGAGCTCTGGCCTTTATTAACATGACGACTCCTCTGTGCTTACCTGACATGGTAGTGGTGCCATCGTACAGATGCCCACACAATAAGACCAGTCAATGAAATTTGGCTGCATGAACACACCAATATTTGATAAAATGTCCCGCGCTTGTTGTCCTCCCCGAATTTCTTTGCAGAATAAAACAAACCTCCATCTCCAGTAAATCTGACGCCTTTACTGTTAGCTATATCTGTGTGTTTATCCAACTCAACTCAAACTGTTCAATATCTGTTTTCACCTGTTCCAGTTATTAGTCTGTTACCTGGTCAGCCATGTCAGATGTCCATCTACACACAGTGCTGTCTAACAAAGTGTCAATTTAACGGGCAGCTTCCTCTCTTAGCAGTTTCCAAACGGTGGTCTTTGTCTTTGTCTTTCTTTGCACAGTAATACAATACGACACCAAAAGAGACGCCTTCAGTGTCCGCTGTGAAACTGGTGTTTGCCGTGTCAAGTGCTCCCTTGTTTACAAGCAGTGCTGCTTTCTTAGGAAGACGTCAACGTTTCTCAACATCAGCGGATGCTTCTGTTTTAGATGTCTTTTCAAATTAGACGGCTTTGACATTTGCTTGACAGAATTTCCTGTCCAAGAGTATATTTGTGGTAATCAAGTGTGTCTGTTTCCTTACTCAGCACAAATCCAAATTCTATGTATGAACCTTCATGCTTTCTAGATTCAGATTCTGCTTTAGAATATGACTGCCGTTGATCAATTTAAACCAGAACTACAAGATGAGTTTTCTTTAGAATGTTTCCTTTTTAAAACAGTCCATCATTACGTATGTTTTTAGTATTTGAGACTGTGTCTAGCTTACTGTGAACTGCTTTAACTCCACAATCAACGTATCAGTCAACGAGACCTTCAACTAGCGCTAATGAAGTGACGATGATCTTAGTGAAGTAGAAGGTGAACCAGACAAATCTTTATTATTTACAACATTTTAATTAATAAAATCGTATGATTTTTATTTTCTCCATTTGCCATCGACATAACCCTACGGACCCCCAAGGAGCTGTGGACCACAGGACAGGAACAACTGCTTTAATAGACCTGCCATTACTGTGTCCAAACATTAGGTGCCACACCTGAAATGGGGGTCCATGCAGAAAAGTGTTACCATTTTAACATGGTGTGACCAAAATGTGAAAAGTTCTCTTAAAGGAAAGTCTGCAAAGTGCACTTG
Organism: Polypterus senegalus; assembly: GCF_016835505.1. NCBI lineage: Eukaryota > Metazoa > Chordata > Cladistia > Polypteriformes > Polypteridae > Polypterus > Polypterus senegalus. The sequence continues at coordinate 2,328 of NW_024384882.1, forward strand.
AATCACATTTGAATTGTCTGATTTGTAATTTTAAAGTGTGGAGCAGAGGGGAAATCAAGTTCATATTGTATGAGTCTTTTTCCCAAACATGGAGGGCACTGTCCATCTCTCTCACATGTACAGATGATATTATCTCTTGACTGTTTATGTTCTTCCATTCTACAGCAATGCCAGCCCTAACAGCGGCCCTCACTGATAGCAGACGGTTGAAGCTCTCAACTATGTGATGAAGGCTGGTAACAGCTCAGACCAAGGCCAGCTTGGACCAAAACGTTGTGACCCAAAAGACTTGGTGAGACAGTGGCATTGAATATTGATAACCGATTTCTGTATCAGAGCGCCTTTGAGCCCTGGCCTAAAGCACTTCCACCACACCGGACCAGGGACACCTGGAGTGCTTCCAGGTATGCAGCCAGCACTCCGCCACACTGGGGAGTGTCGGCGGAAGATTGTCGGGAGGCACCTGGAGCACATCCGGTGACTATAAAGAAGCCGCTTTCCATTTGATGGCTGGAGTCGGGTGGATGAGGAAAGAGCTCAGGAGGAGAAGAATGGAGGTGGTCAGAGAAAGGAGGCATTGGATAGAAGGCCTGGACTTTGGGGTATTTTGGGGTTGTGTGTCTCATTTGTAAATATTAGTAGTGTAAATAAACGTTGTCTGATTTAAACATGTCTGCCTGTGTGTGTCTGGGCCTATTCCACACTGTATACGGTTAGAAGTCATTTTGTGTAACCTAAGTTTTGGGAATTAGCAGGCAGGTCTTGTGTTCTTTTAGCAAGCTGACAGCGGCTTCAACAGAGTGGCAAGGACTTGAGACCATCATCTGTGTAAAAAACTCCTCTACAAATTTCTAATGTCTTTATATATTGCACTTCACCTTCCTGAGCACACCACTTGAGTCTGTAAATGGCAGTGCAGGAGAACGTTGTTTCCAAATACTGCACCTTCATTTGATATTCGAGTAGGTCTTTGAGAGATCACAGATAGGCAGAAAGCCAATGGAGAGACTTCATTAGTAGACAGAGAGAAGAAATCAAACTCCCACTGAGGCCCACCATGTCACTGTGCAGCTGTCAGAATTTCCTGGCCTACGGCTTTATGGAAACAGCTGGAATGTGAAGTTGTGTTGTGTAAGTCAGTTTGTAGAAAAGTTTGATCCAAATAAAATAACTGAAATTGCTATTTACGGCTGCCATGCTTGGTTTGTATTTTCCTGCACTGAGCCCACTGCTGCGTAGAGACTGAAATATCTTGAAAATCTGAAATGGAAAAAAGAATGGATGGTGAGAAGAAAACTAAAAGAAATAAAATGTATAAAGAGATAAGTGGGTTAGGAAATTGATGGAGGGCTGAGACAGGAGTCAATATAATAAACTGATTTAAAGTAAAACTCTAAACCACCAGAGAGTATCATGTCACAGTAAGGAAACATGTTTCCTGTACAATGAAATTCTTTCTTTGCTGTCCACCAATTGACAAAACCAACATATAAAGATAAACATAAATAATAATAAGTGCAGACTGATAATAAGTAACAGAGGCAGCATGAACAGGATGGACAAGTCCAATACAGTCATGTGAGGTCGATAGAGTGAGGTGCACATGGTTATAAACTTCAGTCAGTTATATTGGAGTCTATGGCCTTGGGAAAGAAAGAGTTCTTTAGCCTGGAAGTCCTGAATTTCATACTCCTGTACCTCCTGCCTGAGGGTAGAAGTGTGAACAGTTCATGTTGGTGGGGTCCCTGAGGATCGAGGCAGTTCTCCTGTGGACTCTGCAGTTGTAGATGCTCTGCAGAGAGGGCAGGGGGGTCTTGGTGATCTTCTCAGCAGTCTTACCAATCTCTGCAGGCGTTATGCGATCCATAGCAGTAGTGTTGCCGTACCATACGGTGATGCAGCTGGTCAAGGTGCTCTCAACAATGCAGCTGTAAAAGTTGCTGAGGATCTTAGTCGACATACCAAACTTCCTCAGCCTCCTCAGAAGAACAGCCACTGTTAAGCCCTCTTGACCAGCTGTGTGGTGTTAAGAGTCCAAGTGAGGTCCTCACTGATGTAGATGCCCAGATATTAATGCTGCTCACCCTCCACCTCTAAGCCCTCGGATGAACAGTGGCCGGTGAGGTCTCCTCTCCTCCTCATGTCCACTATCATCTCCTTCATCTTGTCTGTGTTGAGGGTGAGGTTGTTGTCCCACCACAGCACCACGCCAGACTGTCCAACTCCCTCCTGTAGGCCACCCCATCCCAACCAGTGATGAGCCCAATTACTGCAGTGTCGTCTACAAACTTCAGGATGATGTTATCTTTGTGGGAGGTGACACAGTTGTGGGTGAACCGGGTGTAGAGGATGAGGCTGAGGGACGCATCCCTGTGGGGCTCTGTGTTTGTGATAATGGTGGCTGAGATCCTATTACCAATCCTGACAGACTGGGGCCTGCCAGTCAGAAAGTCTAGAAGCCAGTCACAGAGGGTGGAGTGCAGGCCAAGTACAGACACTTTTATGGGTGAGTTTATGGGGATAACCGTGTTAAAGGCAGAGCTGTGGTCACAAAGAGCATCCTGATGTAGGAGTCTTTGTTCTCTAGATGGGAGAGGGAATGATGTGGTAGGCACGCGATGGCATCTGAGATGGACCTGTTGGGCAGTAGGCATACTGAGGGTCCAGAGTGTCGTATGCTGCCCTGAATGTGGGCCACCACCACCTCTCAAAACACTTCATAATGATTGGAGTGAGTGCTACCGGCCTGTAGTCATTCAGGCAGGTGGGTGGGCTTTTTAGCAATGGGGACGATGATTGTAGTCTTAAAACAGGACAGAACGATGCGCTGACTGAGGGGTAAGGTTGAAGATGGAGCAGAGAACATCAGCCAGCTCATTGGCACATGCTCTGAGAGCCCACCCAGGGATATTGTCTGGTCCAGCTGCCTTATGGGGTTGATCTTACTTAGTGCTTTGTGTACCTGACCTGAAGAGACCATTGGGGAAGGGAGGGGGGTTGGGCGTCCAGGTGTGTGTGTGACGTGTGTGTGTGTGTGTCTCCACTCTGTGCTGTTGCTGACGTCTCAAAGCGAAGTGTAGAAAGTGTTGAGATCATCCGCAGACTGTCTGTGGACCTGATTGTGCTGATGGTGGTCCTGTAGGCCCCTGCCACATACGTCAGAGTCAGCGTAGAATTGAAGCCCTCCAGCTTCTCTCTGTACTGCCTCTGGCTGCTGCGATGGCTTTTCTTAGTCCATACTTCACAGCTTTGTACTGCTCTCAGTGCCTGATCTAAATGCAGAGAGCGGACGCAGCATGTGGCGACCTGACTGTTTATCCAGGGCTTGGTTGGCAACTTCCTGACTGGTATTGTGGGCACAATGTTATCAATACTGGTGCTAATGTACCCAGTCACATACTCAGCATAGTCCTGTATGCCGACAGAAGTTGGCATGCAACCCTAAACAATCCCAGTCTGTCTGAGTTAACAGTCCTGCAGGGTGCGCTCAGTCCCCTGGGGTCCAAAGTTTAACCTGCTTAATGATAAGGTTTGTTTGTTTCAGCCTTTATCTGTAGGCTGGGTACAGGAACAGAGAGTGACATGGTCTGAGTGTTCGAAGTGAGGGCAGGGTGCAGCCCTGTATACACCTCGTATGTTGCTGTAAACCTGATCCAGTGTGTTCTTCTCATGGGTTGAATGTTCACGTGTTGGTGGTATTTAGGAAGTATACCCATAAATTGCACAGATTAAAGTCTCCAGCTGTGATAAAAACAGCATGAGGATGAGCCATCTCTAAGGCACTGATGACATCATGGAGTTTGCCGAAAGGCTGCCGTGGATTTAGCTTCGCAGTGGGATGTAAACAGCGGTCAGAAATTAGGTTTAGCCTTAGGGTTAGGGTTAGGTTAGTTAGGGTTAATGGAGGATTGTCCCACAAGGGGAACAAAATGCACAGGTTCACTGGAAAAAGAGTATTAAAACTTTAGTCAATTGTCACAATAGACATAGAAATGGATTATAATTATTATTAAATCAGTATTTCGACCAGTATTATTAATAACATACCTTTATATAACCTCTAAGAAAATACACTCCATATGAGGTATATCCTAGTCTACCTATTAACTGTACATAAATATACTGTCAAATTAATTACATCTTCCATTATTCTTTGTTAATTATAATAAAGGGATAAAAACAGGATCATGAGAACCCCTATCCTTTTTAACCTTAGGGTTAATCTCTGAAAAGAAATATATTAATATTAGAGACACTATATAATATAAATTTAATTTTAATAAATAATTTTTAAGATTAGGCATAGGGTGTTACTGTATAATTTGGCCTATTCCACTGACTTAACATCAGGGTTTCTATTTATTGGGATTAAGGTTAGAGTTAAGGCAAGGGCAGACCATCTATTTTATATCGATTTACAGTCTAATTTAATCCCTGAAAGATGTATCACTTGTTGAATATGTTTTAAAGCCTGAAAATCTTCCAATCGACCAATAGTGAGTCTTCCATCATTAAATGGATCCACTAAAGAGCATTGCATCCGATCTAATATTGCTCTTGCATAAAATTAAAAGTTTTATTCTGGCCTTCTCCATTTCAGGCATTCCAAACTTAGACCTCATATAAAATGATATGTCAGCCATCGGAAAAAATTCCTAATCATCTTACAAAATTGCTGAACCTGCTTAAAATTAGGTTCCTCTAAACACCAAATTTCAAGCACTCTGATACAAAAGATTACTTGTTGTACCAGAACACACGGATCTTTTTGAAAATAAATCCATAAAATGTGTTTTATAAACTATCTCAATCACCTCTACCTGCTGACCCACTGCTTGAAAAGGCTTTACAGTAAATATGTAAAAGTTGCATCCCCTATAAACAGGACTGGCCATCCAAAAACAGGTGTCCAAGAACGCATTGTACAATGGACCATCGGTGAAACCACCTCCTGTTCAAATGAGGATACTTGTGACAAAGTAGATACTTCAGAACAGGTACTATGCAACGTTTTGTTTTTATGACCAATACCTTTCATCATCGTATCTTCCATTGTTTTGTTAATATTAACCTTATTTATTTTTGATTTCTTAGGTTTTTTAAATGTTACACTGCTTTCCGAACAACCAGAATCTACAGATACAGGAGATGAAGAAGAAGATGGAACAATATCAGCTACAGGTAAGTTTTCTGTCTCCATGTTATCATTACTTTTATGCATAACTGAATTACCGTAATCTGTTCAGGGCCAGGAGATACCGTTAGCAACTCAAGCTGTGGCTTAAAGCCCAATCGAGTTGAAACAGTACCCTAAATTTACGGGACCAGAAGAAGATGTCATCAACTCAGGCATGGCCATCATCCGTGAGTATAATTTTTTTCCCTAAAGGTTTGAACAGAAAAGGTGTTTAAACCTATTCTTGGCCTGTCTTTTGCTCTAATTATCACAATCTCATCCACCTCAATAATTTGATCTAACGATCCTTGTATTACCTGGATTATAATGTTGTTTCAAAAATATTTACATTTGTAGTCATCCAGTCTCCTTAGATTTAATCCATAAGCAAAATTCAGAGACAGAACAGAAATAATAAAACCAGTACATGTAGCAATACTACACCAGACATTCTGAATTTTAAAAACAGACAGAGGGAGGGTTTTTAGGGTAATGTCGGGGAGCCAGCCTTTTGAGTCCCCCTGGAATCTCTTTTTGGAAAGGCTCGTCTCTTCAGCGTGATGCCTGCATCCGAACAGTTCGGCGCCGGTCCTCTCCAAAACATATCGAAGATAATTGTTATCTTGACTATCTATCTCTGCTCATAACCCTTCCGAAATAATACTGCTGTACCAGGACATGATGAATGTTTAATAGAGTCTTCCGTTAAAAGGGCACACCATTAATACTGTAATAAGCAATCTCAATGCCGTAGAAAACCTAGGAAATATGGCATAAACCCCAATAATCTAATTAAAATCACTATATTAAAGGAACAATGTATTAAAACTATAAAAACAGATCACAGATTAAACAAAAAATGCACAAAGAGCGAATAATAATAATTTAGTTCCTATTCCAAAACAATAACACATAGTACTCATCTCTGACCTCGAACATTAAATATGGAACTATTAAATGTTAGAGCTTTAACTAACAAAACGTTTTTATCAACGATCTTATTAGTGATAAAAAAGATCTTATTGCACTAAATGAAACGTGGCTGAATTCAGATGCCCCTGGTTTTAATCGAATCTGCGCCTCCGGATTACGTTTTACTCATGCAAACCGCCAGGAAAAGGGGATTGGCTAACATTTACCCCGAGCCGTAAAATGAAAGATGTCAGTTTGGTAAGTTCAAGTCCTTTGAGTATCTCTTTTATTCATGGAGATTCTCAATTTCTAGTACTATCCGTTATAGACCTCCTAAATATAAGCTCTTTTTGAGAATTTCTGACTTAATGTCAATTTTAATTACAACTATGACACACTCCTAATAGTTGGGGAATTTTAATTTTCCATAGATAATCAGTGTGATCTAAAAAAGAATTTATGAACCTCCTGGATTCTTTTTTATTTGAGACAACCCCATAAATCAGCTACACATAAAACAGGTCATCGTTAGACTTGGTGATTACTAAAGGACTAAAGTTGATTAAAAGATCATTGATATTCATCTATCAGACCATTTTCTTTACTTTTTAATATAGAAATAATGATAAAAACACTCATGAGAAGCATATTGTTAAAAACGCTTCTTGACTCGGCAGCAGCTTTAAAACTTACAAACATTTTTAAAGCAAAACAGTCCGTTATATGCCAGCTATAATAGCGAGGATAATGTAAATAGTAAGGTGGAAAGATTTAATTCTAAAGTGAGAGCTGCTGTTGACATAGTTGCACCTGAAAAGACAGTTAAAAATCTTCTAGCATTGTTATACCATGGAAGATCCAAAGTGTGTCTGATTTAAAGAGAACATGTCGTAGAGCTGAGCGTAAAATGGAGGAAGACTAAACTTACTATCCACTATGAAATATTAAAAGTCTAAATAACAGAATACAATCACACTGTCCGTCTTGAGAGAGCTGCTATTTCTCTAAGATTATAAATAACAATGCTAGTAATCCCAGAGTCTTATTTTCTACAATTGATGCCTACTAAACCAGGTAACTCAAAGGAATGCCTCCTAAGTACTTCCAGTAAAACCTGTGAGGCTATTGCTGTATTTTTAATCAAGAAATTAATATTAGAAATAACACAGTATATCCCTCCAACACCAAGGATCCTCCTAAACCCCAGCATTCTGTTATAAACAAATTAAACTCTTTCACTAGGATAGATTTACCTGATTTACTAAAAATAATCTCTCAATTAAAATCCTCCACCTAAGGTCCTTGACCCGATACCAACAAGGTTTTTCAAAGAAGTATCAGGCGTGCTAATTGATAATATTCTTGACTAGTAAATTGTCACTAGATACTGGGGTCTTCCAGACTGTCTTAAGACTGCTGTAGTTAAACCCCTACTTAAGAAACATAATCTCGACCCTGGCTCTTGAAAATTTTAGACCCATCTCTAACCTGCCCTTCTTAAGTAAAGTTCTGAGAAGGCAGTCATTATGCAGTTAAATGACCACCTCAATAAACCTGCTATTCTTGGTAAATTTCAGTCGGGTTTTAGAACAAATCACAGCACAGAAACTGCACTTCAAAGTAGTAAATGACTTGCAGGGGAATGCAGACAGAGGCCATTTATCTGTTCTCATCCTCTTAGATCTGAGTGCTTGCATTTGACACCATTGATCACAACATTCTTAGAAATCGCCTTAGTCAATGGGTGAGCCTCTCTGGCACAGTCTTAAATTGGTTTGAATCCTACCTGGCAGGGAGAAAACTTGTTAGTTGTGAATTACATCTCAAAGAACACATGATATCCGATATGGTGGTCCACAAGGCCTATCCTGGGTCCGCTGCTCTTCCTCAATCTAAATGCTTCCTTAGGTCAGATTATCTCAGGGCAAACGTGAGCTACCACAGCTATGCTGATGACACAAAAGCTGTACTTATCAATAGCTCCATGACCCTGATTCTATTGATTCACTAACAGAATGTCTGACTAGAAATCTCAGAATGGATGAATATAACTTTCTCGTAAATAAAGAAAAATGAAATCTTAGTGATCAGCAATAATGGATACAATGAGGCTATTAGAAATAAACTGGATACATTAAGTTAAAAGTAAAGACGAGGTAAAAGCTTAGGGTAACTGTTGACTGTAATCTGAATTTTAAATCACATATTCATCAGATCACTAGGACAGCATTTTTCACTTAAGAAACATAAGTAAGTTAGACCTCTTATATCACTGAAGATGCTGAGAAATTAGTTCACGCGTTTGTTTCAGTCGACTAGATTACTGTAACGCACTCTCTCAGGACTCCCCAAAAAAGATATAAATCGTTTGAAAGTGCAGAATGGAGCTGCTAGAATCCTAACTAGGAAAAGAAAATCCGAACACATTTCTCCAGTTTTGATGTCACTACACTGGTTACCTGAGTCATTCAGGATTGACTTTAAAATTCTGCTTATGGTTTATAAAGCCTTAAATAATCTCGCTCCATCTTATATATCAGAATGTCTGACACCTTATATTCCAAATCGTAACCTCAGATCCTCAAATGAGTGTCTCCTTAGAATTCCAAGAGCTAAACTTAAAAGAAGTGGTGAGGCGGCCTTCGCTGCTATGCACCTAAAATCTGGAATAGCCTGCTAATAGGAATTCACCAGGCTGATACAGTAGAGCACTTTAAAACACTGCTGAAAACACATTACTGTAACATGGCCTTTTATAACTTCACTTTAATCTTAATTTAACTTAATCCTGATACTCTGTATGTTCAATGCTTCATAATAACTATTCATGGTGGCTCTAAAATCGGTACTGACCCCTACTCTCTTTCTGTTTCTTTTTCCGGTTTCTTTGTGGTGGTGGCCTCGCCTCCTCCACCTACTCAAAGCTTCATGATGCTCCAACAATGATGGATGGATTAAAAGGATGAAGTCTACGTGACCATCATCATCATCAAGCCCTTCCGTGAGAACCCTAAATCCAAAGAGGACTGTTTCATTTATGTTAGGTAGAATGCCCAGAGGGGACTGGTCAGGTGGTCTCATCGCCTGGAATCCCTACAGATTTTATTTTTTCTCCAGCCGTCTGGAGTTTTTTTGTTTTTTCTGTCCCCTGGCCATTGAACCTTACTCTTATTCGATGTTAATGTTGATTTATTTTGTTTTATAATTGTGTCTTTCATTTTTCTATTCTTTAATATGTAAAGCACTTTGAGCTACTGTTTGTATGAAAATGTGCTATAGAAATAAATGTTGTTGTTGTTGTTGAGGTACCCTCCACAAAACACAGGGAAATACGTTACACATAGATACTAAATAAAACATTAACATAAGACAATGATCAGAAATGATATTAACACATAACAATACTTTAAAATAAGCAAAAAAGACAATGTAAACCTAAGCCATGAAAAATCATTATGGCTAGATTATGAAAATAACTTGAATCAAGTTTTAAATGTCACTAAAGTCCTGCTCTCAACCACACTACTTGGTCATTTATTCCATATGTGTAGGGTTAGTCCGTGGTAAATAATCATGCAAGAGGCACAATGGTAGTGCTGCAGCCTCATGGTAAGGTGATCAGGGGTTCACATCTTTGGTCCTCCTTGTGTGGAGAGCAAAGCTCTTTGATTAGTAAGAAAAGCACTACATATTAGTAAAGAATTATAATTTTTTATCTGTAGAAAAACCTCCATTTGTTTGAGAAGGTTCAGCTCATTCGTTCTCTCCTCGTAGCTCAGACCTTTCAGTCCTTGAATCAGCCTAGTTACCCTTCTGTGTTCTTTCTCTAGCACTGAGTTGTCTTCTTTGTAATATGGAACCAAAACTATACACATTACTTCAGGTGAGGTCTCAATAGTGCATTATAAAACTTGTACTTCACAAATAGCGCTGCTCCACAACCCATACCTGCTATAAGCCTTCTCGATTGCTTCAGTACACTGTCTGGATGTAGTACATAGTAATGAGACCACAGTAATGAATCAGAGGTCCTGCTCATTAAGGGGTATTTTCAGACCTCCTATTGTGTATTCTAATCAAAAGTTTTTATTTCCTACACTCTGTGATGAATGGCCGGGGATCGTGTCCAACCGGGAGACCTGGAGGTGCATAAAACCAGGAAGTGCAATTCATACCCTGGGACATGAGAGGGCAGCACCCCAGGTTGCATTGGGGGCCACGGGCTTGGGGCCGAGCTCAAACCTGTTGGGGTCTGTGGCCACTTCCTAGGGGTGCCTGGACAGCTTCAGAAACAAGATCTGCAGCACTTCCGCCGGGAAAGGGTTATTGGGAAGCACCTGGAGCACTTCCAGGTGCACTATAAAGGCCGCCCACTCCATTCAGGGCCGAGTCGGTGGAAGAGGATAGAGCTTATGGGAGAGGAGTGGAGGTGGCAGAAGAAAGAAAGAGGAAAGGACAGGACTGAGCATAACTGAGGGTTGGTGCGCAGTGTGTTTGTGCTAAAAGTACTGTAAAGAAATAAGAGTGTGCATTTGAACATTCTGTGTCCTTGGTGTCTGTCTGTAGCCGGGCTGATCTTCTACACCTCTTAAAAATAATGGTGTCAGAGTGGTCCTTCAGAACAATACCATATGGAAATCATCTTTGGCTCCAAAAGACCCATCTACTTAAAGAACCTTTAATTATTTTGATCCATAATAGACTTTATAGTAAATAAACCATGAACAGATTGTAACAGATTTGGAAATACCAATGGTCATCATTTTAAATGACTCTTTTGCATTCAATAACACAGGCTAAGTTCAGGTTTTCTTAACCTGTTAGTGCCCTTCTAGGTATCCTACCATACATTCATACATACAAATGTGAAAAGACAAGTCACAGCCCATCGTGTTTTTATTCTGTTTCGACAATCTTACTAACGCTGACCCTCAGCTGATGACACGACTTCATGCGGCTGTGCCCAGCACATCTTCAGACGCTGCTGCACACACACCTCTGTCATTAGAAATCACTGGGCAACCATCTGGCTGTGTGCTGACAGACTGTTCTGGAGTCACAAAATGCAAAAGTCGATGCTGTCAGAGATGTGGCCAATGAACTAAGGAATATAAGGGCTGTACTATAGATATAGACCACAATGTAAATGAATTGGTTAAAAATAAATGTTACATCTGATGACCTGTTTTTTTATTCTCAATTACTTCAAACAAAGCTGTAACACTGTCCCAAATTTTGGTGATCATTTGGTGGATCAGGGTTAGGGTCATCATAGCACATCTCTTCAGGTACAGGCAAGCCGCATACACTTTCTGTGCACTATAGAGCAGTACGTTAAGAGAATGGAAATACATTCTATTTACATACAAATTTATTTCTGAAGTCGCCTTTGTAGTGTAGCATTGGTGAAGAGTGACACAACGGATTGATTCGCTTCTCTTTACAGGGCTATTTGAGGTGACTTTAAACACCTGACTGTACAGAGCTGCTATTTCTATAGGTTCTTGAGCTACAGTGCATCCGAAAAAAATTCACAGCGCATCACTTTTTCCACATTTTGTTATGTTACAGCCTTTTTCCAAAATGGATTAAATTCATTTTTTCCTCAGAAATCTACACACAACACCCATAATGACAACATGAAAAAAAGTTTACTTGAGATTTTTACAAATTTATTAAAAATAAAAAACTGAGAAATCACATGTACATAAGTATTCACAGCCTTTGCCATGAAGCTCCCAAAATTTAGCTCAGGTGCATCCTGTGTCACCTGATCATCCTTGAGATGTTTCATTGGAGTCCACCTGTGGTCCAATTCAGTTGACTGGACATGATTTGAAGGCACACACCTGTCATAGAAGGTCCCACAGTGAAGTTCATGTCAGAGAAAAAAAACCAAGCATGAAGTCAAGGAATTGTCTGGGAGACAGGATTGTCTCGAGGACAAATCGGGGAAAGGGTTTCGAAAACTTTCTGCTGCTTTGAAGGTCCCAGTGAGCACAGTGGCCTTTACATTCGTAAGTGGAAGAAGTTTGAAACCACCAGACTCTTCCTAGAGCTGGCCAGCCATCTAAACTGAGCGATCGGGGGAGGCCAGTCGGAGGTGACCAAGAACCCAATGGTCACTCTGCAGAGCTCCCGAGGTCCTCTGTGAGGGGACCTTCCCGAAGGATTAAAACCCTCTGAAGAATCCACCTCCCGGGCCCGTATGGTGGGGGGCCAGGACGGAAGCCATCCTTAGTGGGACATACAGCCCCCGAGTTTGCCAAGGCACCTGAAGGGGCTCAAGACCATGAGAAAAAATTTTGGTCTGATGGACAAAGATTGAACTCTTTGGTGTGAATGCCAGGGTCACGTTGAGCGGA
>NW_024384883.1:0-4516 GCF_016835505.1 Polypterus senegalus
AGTATGGTCTGAAAATTTACCTCCAGGGTTAGGGGGTTTTATTAATAAAAAAGAGTTTCCAAATAAATTGGGGGTATCTCAGATTTGAGAAGGTTAGTGGGATGGTTTGCATCCCTTTTAGCAGTCCTCTATCCCCAGTCCCAGGTATAAAAACATGGTCCCTGGGGTAGACACGGGGAAAGACCCAAGACACTGGGGGGATTTGCCCCACCCCTGGGAACATTTTAAATTCCACTTTGGGAAAGGGAAAAAGGGAACTGATGGGGATAGTGGCCTCATCTTTTGCTGGGCAGGGGATATAAAGAAAATTTTAAAACGAAAATTAGCGAAAAATCTCATTCTGATAATCACAAAAGCTAAAAAAAATTAGAGGTGGGTAAACATTTTCTCCATTATTTGTGCTTTGGGAAAAAATTATACTTTTCAAATTAGTTTTTGGAAACAATACTTTTTTTCAGTATTTTAAAACAAAAAAATCCCCCAAATTCCATTTCTGTTACATTTTTTTCATCAGATTTGGATTTTTTAATTTATTTTAATTTTAATCAATCCCCTTCTACGGGAAAAAACACAGACAACTTTTTCCCTTTCCCGCTGTCTTTTCTGTGGGTTTATCCATTTTTTACCATCAATCACAGTTATCCTCTAGTTTTCAACAACTTAGATCAAATTTTAAAAAAATTTTATTTTTTTTTTTTTTTGAAGATACAGCCGGGTTAAAGAAATAAACCTTGAAGATTTACCCTTTAATTTCGAGCATCAAATTAGTCATTATTTAATGAAAAAAAAAAAAAACAACACTTGCATCACAAGATGTCATCTTTGTTCCCCAAAAAGGAAGAACTCCAGCTCCTGTTTCCAAAACACATTATAACAACACCCACCCTCGCGGGGACGGACTGGCAAATAGTCAATAAAGAACTGTTGATTTAAATTGTTTGGGGTTCCACCTTACACCATTAACATTTTACTGTTATTCCTATAAACCATTTAAAAGAAAAAGGTTGAAAAACCCAAACACTGGGTGAAATATTGTAATTTTGCATATAATCAGATACGTAAACCTTTTAAATAAAGCAATATTACTTAAAATAAAAATTTCCGAAAAAAAATATCCCAGAAAAATTAACTTTGAAATTTTATAAAATTTAAATTAGTTTTTATTCAATGGATGATTGAAAACATACTAGAATTTTGTAATGAAATAAATCCGCAGAATAAAATTAACATCCAGAACGGAGATGAGCCCCCGCCATGTTCAATATCCTAAAAAAAAGCAGAAGCTACCCCCCAAACATCAGGGGGAACATCCTTGTTAAAATGGTTCTTTACCTTTTGGCTATAAAATTTTTTTGTAACCCATATAATCTAAAAGTGTAGTTAATCTCTGGGGTTTCTTCGTTTCCCTTTCCCTCTTTAAAAAAATTTAAAGTACGCAAGATAAAAAACTTCCTAAATTGGCGCTTTTACATGGTCGGGTTACTCACCATGTGTCAAACTTGTCACACATGGTTTGGGGGGGCCCCGGGGCCCTGAATGGGAGAAGGGGTGGCGGGCACTAATTCTTTCTCCCTTTTTGCAGACCAGTTTGGGAAATTCCCCGGTCTGGCGAACTTCTTGCCTAAAGTGGCACTTCTGTTTCTCCCCCCTCGATTCCCTCCCTCAAAAAACACCACTTCCCCCGGGTCCCCCACTGATAATTCCCCCCGGTTTAACCTTTGGATGATGTCATTTTTTTGTCCCAAACCAAATCAGTTCTTTTTGGGTCGAACCACACAACTCTTTTGCATCCGGAAAATTATATTTTGGGCTGCCCCAAACTTTTTTTCTCCTTTTTAAACTTTGACAACGTTCATCTGAATAAGGTGCATAATTTGGGGAAAAAATGACTTTTTTTTGGGTTGTTAATATAGTCCACAATAACATGGGGGCCTTCTCAAACCAACCTTGACCCTGAAAAAACCAAATTGGAAAGTGGGGAAAGAATGCTAACCTGCACCTCCCTCACATCTTAAAAACCTGTCTAAAAACCTGAATAAAACTAAATGATATAAAAATCACTTTAGTTCCTTCTTAACTGTTTTTTACTATTAATGAACCCTCTCTACCTATCTCTAGAAACAAAAACCATGTGCGTAAATCGCTGCTGGAAGGGGCAATATTTTTTGAAAACAATGCAGTTCAGATTGTTATTTGGAGAATCGCTTATAAAAGGTTGTATGAAAAAGACAATTTTAAAAAGTTTTCGGGCCCTTTTAAAAAAAATTGTAAAATTTAAACTTAAATCTTCCTAAAAAAAATTGTTTTTTGTATGTTAATTCCCTTTTTTTTGTCTATTACGTTTCATCAAGTAAATTATTATGTTTTAGTAAATTAACTTAAATAAAAGTAATTTGGTTTTTTTTTCCAACCCTTTTCATTTTTAGTCATTAAATTTTGAATAATCTTTTTTGGTATAGGGGCTCCTACTCCCCACTATTTTAGGAACTGAAAAGGCATTTTTTCTAAAACCTGTTAAATCGAACCCACTGAACTAAAGGATATTTTAAATTATTCAACTTTTCTGTGTTTTATCGCCTTTTTTTTAATAATCTTAATGTTAGGGGAAAATGGTGCCTCCTGTAAGGGGTCAGGGTTTAAAAACTCATTCCAACTAGACTCTATTGGATCTGATTAATTTTCTTTATAATTGCATGAGAGCTGAAAACCAATGAATGATCATCCAGAAGTTCGATCAAAAACCCAAAAGGTAAGGGGAAAATTGGGTTTGATTTACAAACAGAAAAGTTGTTTTCCCATTCTTGTTTTGCTTACAACAAAAATTGGAAAAAAAGGAACTTTTGGGTGAACTCCCAATGTTTTTAGGTTATGAGGCTCATACATTGGTGTCCAAAAAAACCGACGCTAAAATTGACACCAATTTATAAATTTGACATGGGGGAAAACCGCATTGAACCAGGGCTAGCATAATCAGCAACTGTGGCCCACAAATCCAACGCACAACCAGAACTTCGGGTTTTTACCCAGGCTTCAATTCAAAGCTATATTGGAAGAAAAATATTAACAAGGTAAACTTTTTTAGTAAAGCTTTTTACTAAAAATCCCCGTCACTTCGGTTAAAGTACAGCAAATTTCATCAGTTTGTTTACTAGCTACATTGCTATACCTGAAACCTCTTATTTTTTCATCTGCCCACAATAAACAATGTTTCCCCCAACATGCATTTCAACAAAAAGCATAACATAAGTATTTTAAAAATTATCTTTTTAAAAATTACCCAAATCGTAAAAGTTGGGAATTGAAAATGTAAATAAAAAAAAAACGTGATTCTTTAAATTTCTTTGTTTTACTGCATTTTTTTAAATGACCAAATTATTCATTTTTTCCTGGTATCTTCATTTATTTTTTAAATACATCCATTTCTGCATTTCAGGCCCCTTTACAGTCCAAAAAATTGGGCGGTGGAACATTCACCTCTTTCATTGCCATTTCTTCTCACAACAATTAAAAAAATTTTGCACTGAGGATAAAAGTGATGGCATTTTAAATTTTTTTGTCCCCTCCTTCCCGAAATATGTCTTAAGGTGTAAAAAAAGGGGGCATCGTTATCTCTTTTTTTTTTTTTCCCCTCATTCTCTATTGGGGCAGGTCAGGACTGAGTCAGACCAGTCCCTCCAAAACCAAATCTTTATTACAGTCACCTGTTTTAAATCATTATTATTTTTTATTTTACCATTACTGGCCTAATTTTTTACCCCAGCCCATCTAAGTTGGGAATGTGTTTGCTTGAAATAAAAATGTTTTATTTAAAAAATGAAATGAAGGGCCAATAAAAATAAAATTTTTCGTTCTTTCTGTCTGCAATGAAATAAAGCAAAGTAAAATTTTTGAAAGTTTTATTTACATCTTCCATCTTTGTTTTTTTTTTTTTAGGGGGCATTTTCCTTTAAAATCCTTTATTACGTTTCGTTTTGTAACGGATCAGGGCAGAACACAAATTCATGTGACGCTTGTTTCTTTATTATTGAGGGGACCAAAACCCCCAACCCAAAACATTAGTAAAAACATCCGAAAATTTAATCGAACAGTTATTAAACTAGCTGCCCCCAAGCTAAACATTAAAAAAAGGAGACAGATCCCGTCGTGTTGCAGCTGGAGTGATTAACAAGAGGAAAGTGATATTCAGTTCATTGTTTTGGTAAATTCTCCTTTGGCAACAAGTACAACTGAATTTATTGTGAAAAATTCATCTTTAAATTCTTAAAATATTTTTAAAATCATTCATGCGTTGTCAATATTATTACTACTGAGTAGCCTATGGATAAAAAAACAGTTCCAAAACTAGGATAGGGCCCTTCTGGGCATGTCTTGGTCACATGTACGTCAGTAGCAAGTTTTGCTAAGGGGGCATGCCGTCCTTCTCAGTTCTGGTAGCTTTCCCCCTTTTAAAAATTTTGGTTCCCCAAGGGAAGCACTGCTTATTCCAAAATTTTTTAATTTGGGAAATTTTTTTTTT
>NW_024384884.1:0-14858 GCF_016835505.1 Polypterus senegalus
AAAAAAATACACAATTTTGTCAGTTTAAAAACTCGACACAAATTTCCCCTTCCTTACCAACAAAACCATAAAACAAACTTAAAAAAAAATTAATGTAATTCATCTGATGAGTTGTAAACGTGAGTGTCACCATTAGCCTCTGTATTTGTAAAGCAAACAGTCTACTTGTTGTTCTTAATATACACTTTTTTCCAAGTCACTGAAATTTGCTAGACAGGTACTTCTCACCATAGTCACATTTTTATGAATTTTGGCCTTGTCTCCCGGATGTGGGGGCTAAAGGAACCAATCAGCCTGAGTCAGTTAAAATCAAGAATTGGCTGTAGAATCCAAGTGAGCCCACCTCGAGGACACCATGTGGTGCTTTGCTCTCATATTACATACACAAACTGCAGGAAAATTTAGTGGAAAGCAACTAGGCTTTTCTAATACATGGGATGATGAGGTATGTGGAAAGACTGACAAAGATTAATATTTTCAGTTTATGCAAATTAACTTAAAAGCTGATATGGCAGAAGTAAAAGACATTATGAAGGTTAGATGCCAATAGTTGTATTAAAATTGGCTTTTCAGCTAGAACATGAGGGCACAATGGCAGTTGCTTAAGAAAGTTTTGTAAGAACAAAACTCTTCCATTCGTGAGTAGATGGAAGTGGTCTAGTGTCATTTTTTTGCGGGATCTGCCCATGGCTTATTTTCTTGCTTTGTCATAGATTTGTAAGTTTTAGTCATAAAGAAAATATACAAATTTAACTGATGATAGGTTAAATAGTTTTAAATCAGACAGGCCAAAATGTACATTGAGCCATGGGGTTATGTTATTACACATATTTTATTGCCACCCTCTTTTCCCTTTCCCTTTCCCGATTATCCAACCCTCAATGGCATCCCTGTTGACCAGGTGAGGGAGAAACTAGGATCTTGGCATGGAAAATTTTGGGCCTGAGGGAATCAGCCCCAGGGTGATGAAAATACATGCCCAGCCAGCTGATGGTCTCAATACCTCTTCTCCCTTTCCCATAGTTTAGAGATTCCCTTGCTTGGAAAACATCATGTGTCCCAGTGCCAAACCAGGCACTCTAGCACCTCCTTTGCACCAGTTGCTTTTACTTTAAAATTAAGCGAAGTGAAGAGTAACTGGAAGAATTGAGAGGGTGGTTCTGAAAAGGATCCAACTTGGATTAAAGACCATCTTGATCATCTGAGTTTGCCCCCAGGTATTAGGTGACAGATGCTTGATTTATATGTTCACAGAGCCTACCCCATCTGGACAAACCCAGCACACAGTCGGAAACATGGTCTTTGATTTTTCAGGGCCTTTAACATCACCTTCCTTACAGACTAAGAACAAATTAGGGCTAAGGGATTTTGATGCCCCACAATATCCTGGTCATGGATTACCTGACCAATAAACAATAGTTTGGGGGCTCAAATGGTGTGTTTAGTTATGGTGGTGTGTAATACTGTGGCACCTCAAAGAACTGTCTTGCTATACCCTCTACAACAGACTTATAGTATAATACCAGTTTTTCTATTTAGAAGTTTAGATGACTCTTCCATCATAGGCTGTTTTGATAGCTGAGACAAGGCTGGTGGAGGACTTTCTCTAGTGGTTCAGGAAGAACAACCTGCAGCTCAACATCAACGGGGCAAAGTGGTGGTGGACGTCTGGCATGTCAAGGAGCACCTGAGATCAGTCACCATCCAAGGGAGGAAGTGGGTGCATTAACAGAGCTATAAGCACCTGGTGATCTGTAAGAAGAGCAAACCAGACTGGTCTGACAGCACAAGGGAGCTGTATAAGAAGGACTAGAGCAGATGGTACTTCTGAGAGGACTCAGGTCTTTAAAATATGAAACAAGCAATGAAAATATTTTATGAGCCCCATTGTTGCCACTGTGTTGGTCTATCTATGGTCCCCGGGGGAAAGAATTTAGTTCAGGTAAAAGTGTCAGGACTGACTTTGGACACTATGGAGGCTGTTGTAGAAAAGAAAATTTGGGATGCCATCATGAACATTTCTGGTGTTTTTTTTGGAGAAATTTAGCTAAGGCTCATACCTCCATGGTGCAATAAGAATCAACTTTGGGGATCTGTTCTGCCTGCTGCCATTAGGTAGTTCAAAGCTTCTTCCGAGGTCCTGTCCTTTACCCTAGCCAAAAAGCTATAAGATGACATTACTCAATCTACTTAATTTGAAAATGAAAATTATCAGTAAGATAAAGAGATGGTTTTGGTGTTTGGGACACTAAAGATTAGGTAATTTTATACTAAACCCTCAGTCCAATCATCTTTGCATTTAAAAAATTGAGGTATTTAATCATATATCTTTTGTGCACACCTAAAATGTAATTTTTAACCAAGATTTATCATGCAGTTAAGAAATGATCATTTTAGAGGCAGATAACAAAATGTGGTTTTTGCTCTTTATGCTACTCCCTTTTTTTCAGCTCCAAACACAAATCAAATATTAAATTGTTTTACTAACCTTTCTATCCAACATTACAAAAGTTAATTTTTGTAAAATGTATTTTCCATTGAAGCATTAAGCAGCATTGGGTGAAAAAGCAAAAAACAACAACAATGGATCGAGCCAGCTCCTTGGGAAACATTCTCACACATAAACACAACCATAGTGTCCAAGATCATCCTTTGGACATAAATTTGAAAATCAGATTTTTTTTTCATGTTTTGTTTAATACTGGTGTGTGTGTTTCAATTTCAAATTTAAATATACTGGCATGGGGCATAGTACAATAGAATTCATACAGTACTTGTCTACCACAGGATAATTAAATGGCAAAACATGAATAACAAACAATGCAACAGCATATACTGATCAGCCACAATTTAAAAATACCGCTTAATATTGTGGGGATTCTGGCTGCCAACAGCTCTGACACATTGAAAGACCTCTGAAATTGCCTTGTGGTATCTGGTACCAATATTTAACAGTAGATCCTTTAGTCCTCTAACTGCACGGTTGTGCCTCCATAAATCAAAATTATTTGTCTAGTACATCCCACAAATGCTCAATTAGATTGAGACCCGAATTTGGACCCCAAGTCCAAACCTAAATTTCTTTGTCATGTTCCTCAAACTATTCCTGAACAATTTCAGCGTGTGGCAGGGCCTTTATCCTGCTGAAAGAGGCCACTGCATCGGGAATACTGTTCCCATGAAGGGTGATGTTGTCTGCAACAATCTTTAGGTATGTAGGAAGTTACATGTCAAAAGGAACACCCAAATGACTGCCAGGACTCAGGATTTCAGAGAATATTGCATAGAGCATCACACTGCCTCTGCTGGTGTCTACTTCCCATAATTCATCCTTCTACCATATCTTCCAGGTAAATATGCAACACATCCAGCCACCCACATAATCTCAAGCTTTTTAGACCAGGCCACCTTCCCAAGTGTCCGAGGTCCATTTCCCGTCACTCACTGGTCCATTGTGGGGGCTCAGTAGTGGACAAGGCCAGCATGGGCACTCTGACCAGTTAGTAGCTATGGAGCCTCACAGCAAGCTGCATGCAAAGTGTGTTCTGACACATTTTTTTGCCAGCTAGTTTTGCAGTTTGTGCTATAGTAGCTCTTCTTTGATATAAAACCAGACAGGCCAGCCTTTGCTCCTTGCACACCATGACCCTGTTGCTGGTTCAACGATGGTCCTTCCTTAGACCACTTTTGGGAATTAACCACTGAATACCAGGAACACCCATCAAGGCCTGCCATTTTGGGAAGCTTAACCAGTGATCAAGCCATTACAAAAGGCCCCTTTTCAAAGTCAGTCAGATCCTTATGCTTGCCCATTTTATTACTTTCAACTATCACCTTCAGAACAGACTGTTCACTTGCTGCCCAATCTTCCCCCCTGACAAGTGCCATTGTAATGGACAATCAATTTTATGCACTTCACCTGTCAGTGGTTTTAATGTTGTGACTGATTAGTGTACACTAAGTAAACATTAGATATAAAAACACACCATTATCAGTCTAATGGGTAATTGTCCCTCAGTCTAGTGGTATGAATGCTAATGGTCCATATGTTTTCCGAAAGTAGGAGAAAGAAAAGTGACTACAAGATTGCTGAGATTTTATTTTATTAATACTATTTGTCTTTCCAACAGAAGGATTATACTTTGGGCCCGAATGAATGGGGTGGGTGAGTATTCTGAGCCATCTCCATCATGCTCTTTAGTAACCTGTGGTCCCAGGCTGTTTTTTATCATGATGTGAAATATCAAGTGAGTATGGTCCCAACTATTCATTTTAAACCACAGATGGAGACCTTCAGGCTTTTCTATGTCTGAGGAAGAAAGGTGTTGGTGAGCCTTCTTGATGATAGCTGAAATGTCCTTCAGGTCCCAGTCTAGTAAATTCTAGAAATATAAAATGGATGTTTTCTGGTAACTTCCAGCTGGGTTGACGACATAAGGGTATTCTGAATGAGGTACCTGTATTTATTTTTTAAAAGGAATTAATTTTCTCTTTCCAAACTCCAAAAATTAAGGCTTACCTGCTCCTCTTCACTCTCTATAATACCCAAAGCTGTCTCCTATTGATCCCAGATAATCTCGACTGGATTTCCCAATCCAATTCTGCTTGTGAATAAGTGGGCACCTATCGTTGAAGAGATGCCATTTTTCTGGACAACGTAACAGGTTTTTCTGTAAAAACAGACGAAACAGATACAGAAGAAGAATTATTTACAGGTTTTTAACATCTGTCCCACCATCAGTCAATTTCTGGCTGAACTATACTCCTTAAACCCATTGAGGAAAAAATAACTAGGAGGTTATATTAATATGTTTTCAGATTGATTTAAAGGAATACCTAAACAACAAACATCTTAATGTTCATTAAGTAAAATTTCAAGGTCTCAAGATCTTGGGCCTGCCCCACCAGGACTAGGTTCTGTTTAGGAATGAAACGGGAGAGAAATTGATACATTACTGCACACACACAAAACTGTTCATACCAGGTCACTTTAAAAGCACAAAAAACTAGACCTGCCCCAAAATTTTGGGGTGTGGCCAGAATTAGTGTTCAGGAGAAACACCCATGGGGCTCAGGCAGGGAGGAAACTCTCTACTGGGTGAAAAAAAACGTATCCAAACACTGGTCAATAATAATGATAATAGTGAATTAATGGAAGCTTAAAGTTACATTCTTGTCAGATCTTTATTCAGATCAGAGTTTTTGGTTTTTTTAAAACCACAAACACAGTTCTATTCGGAAGGGCATCGCTATCAAACCACAAATTGCTGGATCCTGTCACCTTGAGGATGTCATATCACAAATCAGTGCAGGGGATGACAAGTGTACATGAAAAGTATACCATATATGAAGCTGCAGAATAAATTATTAAACATAAGGAAAAGGATTGAATGTAACTCAAGATTAACTAAATGTAAGTTAAGGCCAAGCATGTGGCGTCTCTGCCTCATATTGAGAAACTACCAACATAATTTTCCAAAAGGGTTTGGGAAAGAGGTAAATGAGTAAGACACCCTTACCAGAAAGCAGGGATAAACTGATGGAAACCCCATAACCTCTCCTATGAAGTGGTGCTAAAATCAATGAAAAATCCTCTAGACACTCCTCTTAACAAAGCAGTTTTTAGAATAACAGGACTCGAAATTACTGGTGCATTAGTTGAATGGAAGAGGTAGTGAAGTTCTGCATATTAAGAAACAGATAACGTGATGTATTAGATGAGGTGATGTAATCAGAACAAGATAAAAGCAGATGAACTGTTTAATTAGGCTCACTCCATGGACTGAGTCTATTGTGCAGAAGTCTGTGCAAATAAGAATTGTTTCATTCTCTTTTTGGATTGAATGCCTTATTTGAGGATAGAGAAATTTTTTTTCCTGACAATGTCATCTCTTGCAAACATAGAGCCCATCCATACGACTTAAGGCAAAATCAACTCTGTTTAATTTTTTCTGAGGTTAGTCCAGACTTGTCTGAATGAGTCTCGGGAATGTCCCCTACAAGATTAGTGATCATTTGGAGCACGCTGTGACTTTCCAGGCTAATTAAGGTTATGTAAAAGAAGACTGAGAATCATTATGAAAGGCATGTAATGACACGGGCTAATAAAGGGTGCTTTTAAATGAGTATAACATGGATTAAATGATGCCTGGCTTTAAGGGAAATGAGTTGATTCATTAATACTTTATGGTAATTTGGTAATTAGTAAGAGCAACAATAAAGAAATTGATTTAGCTTCAGCTGACTTACCCTAGTAGTGGATTAAAAAAAAGGACAGTGTCTGTCTCTAGCTGAATAAGTGAAAAATATTTCCAAGTCAGATTTGAAAAAGGTCTGCATTTTTCATGCTCTTTAGTCTGAGCCATCCTTGTATAAGACACTGCAATCACTGTTCAGACCGCAAAATGATGTTGTTAGTTGAGTATACTCTTGAATGATGGGGAACATTATCGAAGGTTTTCATTCCTTTTTCTTTCATGCCACCAAGGTCTGGTTAAAAAAAATACAGAGAAGAACATGAGCTGACACAGCTAAGAGTGGGGAAGAAGTTACCCACGAGAATTCTTTTAATCTAAGACATGCTATAATAAAATAGCATCACTTGGTATCTAATATAAAATTTTCAAACTTGCTTAACTCAGTTCAGGTTTGTGGGTGGGAAAGTTTGTTATGGTGGAACAATAACAGGCCCACGGGGTGCCAGTCCATCACAAGACACACTTTCCCATTCCCATACCCCCCTTTTCACAAGAAAATTTGAATCACTCAATAAACCTAACAACACCATATTTGGAGATGTGGAAGGAAAACATGGTGCTCGAGGAAAACCCTTATGCAAACACCGAATGACATAGCATCGGCACCAGCACCCCAATGGATGGATTTTTACCTTTACATGGTTCTTAAGGTGGATTGCTATCCAGGACTTTCCCCCTTTTGGGTGCACTTTGGAAAAAGCATGGAGTTTTGCGGTTGCCTTTTACATAGGTCCCTCTGCCACTAGTGATGTAATGCCACCTCATACTTGGGTGACTCCATCCATGGCTGATGTAACTTGGTCTGCACCATTAAAATATAAATATATGGATAATGGACAATGGCCTGCAGAGAATTTGAATAGTTTTTAAATGTAAAGTTTTTTTCATGTTGCACACAGATTGAAGGTATTTTTTTAAACAAACGTCTCATTAAAATTTAACCAACATGTTTAATCTGGTTATGACCACGCACTGTACAAAAATAATATACCCAGTTATAGACTACCTATCAGTGCCACAGTTCAGCATTCTCTATATTGATATCTTGTCTTTTAAAGATTCCTCAAGTGTTGTTCAATTATAGTTCATATTTCATGCTTTTAAATTGCAGTAGTTGTTGATTGTAGCATTGTTTATTTATAATAAACTGCAGTGGATGATGGGTTCTGTAATGACACTAGTGACAGATGTGGACATATATTGTCACCACACACCCTCTGGAGTGTCTCATGGTAGCAGAACAAAGGAAAATGGAAGAAGATTGAGGGCAAGCACTAACCATGCATCTATTTCTTTTCTAGAATGGAGGAGAAGCCACATGAAGATATCTGTCACTTCCTGCCATGCACTCTAAGCTCCACCCCGCCTTGCTGGTTTTATACAACTAGCAGCCAGAAAGGACAACGCTCCTGTCAAAGCAATTGAGCCTGGCATGATGGTATTTTTTTTTTTTTAGTGCTAAAGATAAAATACTATACTATAGTATATATTCATATACTATATATTGTCATGCATGTGAGCACAGAGGACAGCTGAGAGCTCTGGTGATCAGCCACCATTACCACAAACACAGGCACCCTACAGGGGGTGCGTCCCCCAGCCCCATCCTCTCACCCTGTTCACTCATGACTGTGTCGCCCCACAAAGAAAAACATCATCCAAAGTTTGCAGATGACACCACAGTGATTGGATGTATCACTGGTGGGGATAGGCGCCTACAGGAGGGAGGTGGACAGTCTGGCGTCATGGTGTGAGAAATAACCTCACCCTCAACACAGACAAGACAAAGGAGATGATAGTGGAATGAGGAAGGGGAGGAGACTTCCCGACTACTGTTCATCCGAGGGCTTGAAGTGGAAGGGTTTAGCAGTATTAAATACCTGGGATCTACATCAGTGAGGACCTCACTTGGACTCTTAACACCCACAACTGGTCAAGAGGGCTCAACAGCGGCAGTACTTCTGAGGAAATTTGTAATGTCGAATAAGATCTTCGGGAACTTTTACAGCTGCATTTGAAAGCATATTGACCAGCTGCATCCCTGTGTGGACAACACTACTGCTATGGACAACGCCTGCAGATAGTGGTAAAGACTGCTGAGAAGATCACCAGGACCCCACTGCCCCCTCTGCAGAGCATCTCATCTGCAGAGTTGCAGGAGAACGCTTGATCCTCAGGGACCCCACCCACCCCAACACGAACTGTTCACACTTCTACCTCAGGCAGGAGGTATAGAAGTATGAAATGCAGGACTTCAGGCTAAGAACTCTTTCTTTCCCAAGGCCATCAGACTCCCAAATAACTGATGGGAGTTTATAACCGTGGGCCATCTCATTCTATTTACCTCACACAACTGTATTTGACTTGTCCATCATACACCTACCTGTTTTATTACACTTTATACTTCTATTTTGTTTTTTTTTGTTGTTGTTTTTTTATACTTTATGCTACTCTGTTACTTATTATCTATCTGCTACTTATTTTTTTATGTTTATCTTTAAAATTGGGTTTTTGTCATTTGGTGTTTTTCCCTACTTGCACATGACAAACTTGAACTAGGGGTCCCCGCTCCCTGTGAAGCCAGAGCCCCATTCCACCTAGGGTCCCCCAGACTGGCAGGTGAATAGACTGAAACCTGGAGGTTCGACCAGAGTGGCACCTCACAACATGGTCCTAGGGCAAAGGTAGGGCAGGGGCTAAGGCCACAGGAAAACAAGCCTCACAAGTAATAGAGCTGGTGACCTGCTACCTGTTCCACAACACTACAGCTGGCTTCACCAAGCCGGTCTGGGTAAACAGTTTCAAATATGGCAGAGCCCCATAGAGCCATAGAAAAACAAAGGGCGGCCCATAATCATACAGTGTTTCCTACCTGGATGACATGGTCATCTATTCCGCACATGGAGGAACACCACAGGTCAAGCAGTATTGTGGACACTGGGGAAGTAGGCCCAGATTAATCCCAATGCTTTTGGATTGAGCAAGCCAGATATTGGTGGTGGGTACTGTTTTCCAAGTGCTCTGAAGTAGATGCCATTTGAAATGGCCCGTCCATGAACCAACCGGCAGGTCCACCCTTTTCCGGGTTAGCGGGTACCCCAGTTTGGCCGGTTTTCTGGAAAAGGCGTGCCCTGACTGATTTGACAAAGGGCCGAACATTGTGGTATGGACTGAAAGACAAGCGTTGCAGCCAGGAAACCAAATTATACGGGTGGCTGACCAAACCTTTCTATGACTCTGTGTGAGTTTTGTGACAATACTACAGAACCACAAAATAATAAAAATGGACACAACCAAAGAACACAAGAACCCCAGCAACAACTTGAGCAGAAGCCTTTGTGGGTTTTACAGTGTAGGCGATGGCCACAGCTGGAAAAAAAAAAAAGTGGGTGGGGTCACCCCTAGAACTGATGGATAAACCAGGTATTCCCCTCCTCTGCTTAGAGTTTGTCATTTGTTGTTAAATTTACAGTTCTGAACTAGGAAATGAAACAAAACATTGGCAGCATCCGAACTGATTAGGTTTCTAGATTGCATAATTAAAAAACTAAACATTTATTTCCATTTTCTTGTCATTTTTTCCCTAAAACCAGTTTTTGAAGGTGCAGACGTAATGATCAAACCTTCCTTTCTGTATAGAGAGCAGTATTGTTTTAAAAATGTTTAAATTACTGTAAAAAAACATCTTTAAATATCCTTTTAAAAGTAAGAAAACTAAGGCAAGAAAAGAAAAATTTTTTGTAATCAAAGAGTGAACAGATATGTCCTCAACCTTTACAAACACTAAAAGCAATCCTAATGGCTGCATTATCTGCACAGTATAATAATTTGGCATTTCCTTGGCAGTAGTGTTTATAAGAAAAGTTCAGCTGTCCATCATGGTCAGAGATTTCAACAGAAATTGTTACTCAACATTGAATGTTAGGTTTTAAGTAATTTGAACTCCACCGTCACAGACCTCCACACCATACAAAAGCATCCATTGCGTTTTAGATTTTGGGAGTTGGACTCGGGTTGTCAATAAAAAGTTTATCTGAGCTCAGTCTTAACTGATAACATTATAAAGTTCTCTTAAAAGCATATTTTTTAATATAGTCTTCTAACCATTTATGTTATTCAATTAACACTGTTATTTTTAGATCCCTAAATGATGCAAAGCAAATAAACAAAAATGTGATCACTGACTCTTTGATTAAATAACTGACAATTAAAAATGCTCTGACTTTCAAATCAGTTAACTGTCCCTGACCTGAATTGTTACACCACATGTATTTTCAACCTTTGTATATTAGATGTGCATTGTGCTTCTAAATTTTTGAACTTCCATTTCACCACTGCAATTTCTACTTAAAATAACAATTTCGTTAATAGAATGTTCTGGCCTTCTTGCCTACATGGTATTTATTTGCAGTGGTAATGGTTAAGGTTTTGGACGTCAAACCTGATTGTGTGCTCAAATCCACTACTGAGACTGTGTGACACAAGGAGTCTTTTTGCCCTTTCTGTTTTAGGAAAACCAAAAGAAATGTAACCAATTGTATATAAATTTTGTAAGTCCCTTGGATAAGGGTGTGCCAGATACATTATTAAATAAAAAATATATATACTATTTAGTCCAAGTAAACAGGCAGAGAGGACTTTGTTTTGGGTTTCCCTTCCTGAGGAAGACCAAATAAATTGCTAAATTTCACACCCTGCTGCCCCTTATTTTTCAGCCTCTACGAAGCTTATTCCACCACTCATATTACAGTTTCTTAAAACATTTTACTGGTCTCTACTTTTTTGTGTTCACTTTTTGGGGGGCTTCACTTAGTCACACAGTTAACAATCAAACACAGGGAGCAAGTGGGTAATGGTAGCTCTGCTGATTTGCAGTAAGGAGACCGGGGTTCTTGTCCTGGGTCCTTGAGGTCTGCATGTTCTCCTGTGCTGTGTGGGGTTTCCTCCCACAACCCAACAACATCTAGGTTAAGTGGATTGGGTTCCCAATGGCCTAACTGGGTGTGTGTGTGTTTGTTTGCCCTGAAAAGGACTGGCACCTGTCTGGGTTTGTTCCTGCTTGAGCTGTATGCTAGCTGGGATGGCTCTGCTAACGTGACATGACATGACAAAACCCTTAAACAGTTAAATGAAGGCACTTGGAGATGGTCCAGGGTAGCTGTGTATCATATGTCTAAAGAAGTGCTGTAAAGATGCAGTGTGGTCCTCATTCTGGCCAGGGTTTCTCTTAATGCTCCTGGGAAGGCACTGGCTATGTGTGACCTAAGTAGAATAAAAAGGCCAGAAAAAGGCCTGGCTGACATTTAAAGGAATATCTACTTGATACTTTAAATTTAAAAAGAGAACTTACTGGGATTGCTTAAAAAAAAGAGAAACAAATTTTCATAGATATGAAACTTTAATGAAGAAGAAATATAACACAATCAGAAAATATAAAACTCTAGGTTTAGGTCTGTGATGGCCAGTTTGTAATACAATACGATTCTTGATTTTAAAAAGAATTTCACAGCCAGTGTCCATGGAGAATAAACAAAAAACAATCCAAGCGTATGACCATGCCACCCACACTCACCCTTAGTGTCCTGTTGGTTTCTGTCCTGATAATTTCCTGTTTGGTTGAGGTTCTGTGGACATTTCGAAGTTGCAAAGCTTTCCATCTCAGTTGCTTGGTATAAACAAAAAGAATAAAAAGGAAGCCAAGATTTACAAACCCCTTTAACTGTGTAAGGAAATCGGGTTTTAGAAGCTGTGGTTTCATCACAAGACAGGCAGCAAAGAAAAGAAGAAAGTTAAGAAATGAGGGCTAGAAGAACCAATTCAAGTCACTTTGTTTTTGTATAGCGCTTCTTCATGACACGGGAAGTTCTCTGGTAAATACAAACAGATTACTAATTACAGACGTGGACAAATTTGGTTTTATATTGTGTTATAATAGTTATAATAACTATTCATGGTGTCTAAAATCGTACCCCCTACTCTCTTGTTTCTTTTTTCCGGGTTTTCTGTGGTGGCGGCCTGCGACCACAACCCCTCAAAGCACCATGATGCCCCAGCATTGATGGCTAAAGCCAGAATCCCCTGATCATCACATCATCATCAAGCTTCCTGAAAACCAAATACAAAGAGGACTGTTTCATTTATGTTAGGTAGATTGCCCCGAGGGACTGGGACTCTAAGTGCATTCATGGCCTGGAATCCCGCAGATTTTATTTTTTCTCCGGCGTCTGGAGTTTTTTTTTTTTCTGTCCCTGGCCATTGGACCTTACTCTTATTCTTTGTTAATTAATGTTGACTTGTTTTATTTTCTTACTGTGTCTCTTATTTTTTTAGGACTCTTATTCTTTTCTCTAAAATAACTTGGGAAACGACAAAAAATATTTCCACCATTATTTGTATTCTATTCAAAGAATATTTCAAATAATAACAAAATCATCCGAAATTACCTTTTCTTGCTTGATCGTCAAACCAGTCCACCTTCCTTAGCTATAAAATAAATCTTGTCAGTGCAGTTTTTACCTAAAACTGCTCAGGCAGCAGTCATACCAGGGTGGATGGAGAACTGGGATGCCCTTCTTACTCAGATGTTATGACTTCATCATTTACAGTATGTTAGGCATCAATGGTTTGGAGTTATTGACTATGTTTTAAAAACCCCAAAATGCACACTTCTTCTTCACCTTCTAAGATCACCAGGTTTCCCCCCTGTGAATGTGCACTTTTCAGACTTTGAGATCCTGTTAATTTTAGGTAGAGGAAAAAGTAAAACTTAGACTTGAACAACTATCCAACAAAACTCCTAATGAAATATAGAAAGAAAAAAAATAGAAACCTGGTGAAAAATGCACTGGTGTTTTAGTTTTTCTGTAGTTATAAAATACAAATTTTTTCATAAAATGAATCTCTGATACACACTCAACATAACAGCACTAGTTCAGTTTCATTTTTATACAGGTTTGTGAAACTAAAATAGAAAAAAAAAAAACATTAAAAAGTTGGGGAGGAGGGTTTAAAGATATTTTGGGTTGAAAAAAAGGAATTAAACATCCTTATTCTTGTGTTAAACACAGATTTCTATTAAATAAAACACTATTTGTTTTCCATTTTTTGTTAAGGCAAACAATAGTTTCCCCAAATTCAGTTTCCACAAATTAGTTTGCTTATCATCAATACTTGAGGCTTCAGTGAACACTTAAAAATACTGGGCTTGAATAAATAGAAATGGCTGTCTGAAGTTAAGTAACTAAGAGGTACTGAATATTGACACCCTTTCAGTTTCAACTTAGACAACTGGCACCCTTCCTTAGTGTGTCCGAGGAGTACCTACACCTCTTTGAGAATCTTCAATAGGGATAGCCTCTTCTATCGAGTGTTGGCATATCCTGCTGTTTGGATGTCATTAATTTGCTTCCTCTTCAGAAACTTGGAAGAACTGTGTTGAGGAGAATTCCATTACACTAAAAAAATGTATCTCTAAGTGCATTCTTCAAGACTTTTCACCCTAATACACTATGGCCATTCGAGTCAAAACAAACCTCTTAAACAAAGTATATATGCATTAAAGACTCTGGTGTTAGTGGATTTGCAGAAAAACATCTCAAGATACACAGATGTGAAAGGCACTATAAAATAGATAGATGTGGAAGGCACTCACGTATTAGACAGACAGCAAACTTAAAGTTAACCAGTGAAAGCACAGATGGCTCAACAAGAGGATAAGTGGGATAGTTTGACCGGTTAGCTCAATTGCTTAGGAGTGGTACTAATAACGCCATGGCGGGTTCGATCCCTGACGGGCCAGCAGCATTTGATCAACACTGTTCGCTTGCTTAAGGTTTGTTTCAACGCACGCTTACCCCAGGGTTTTTCATTCACCCTGCATGATTTTTCATTTAAATTAAAACTAATTGAAAATTACAGACAAACAATTTATTTACCATCCAACACAGTTTCTATTCAATTTTGACTCGGCAGCTTTAATTGAAATGAATATCGCTCCATCATTCACCGAGAGTAGACAAAAAAGACAGTCCATCCAGAGCACTCAAGTGCAGTCCTCAGTCTGGGAGCAATTTATAGCAAAGTCCTCTGTGCAAGACAGGGATATTCTCTCTTTACAATCTATTTTAAACGATAGAATTGCATTCATTTTTACCCTTTCATTCCAAGCAAACTGTACATCTCAAGTTTCAAAAAAAGAGAGAGAGAGAGAGCGTTGCCCCAAATATATATATCAGTTAGTATTAGGAAAGATCCTATCGCGGAAGAATAAGTTCAAGGTCACAGTGCTCGTGGAGTTAACATGGAAGTGTATGCATGAACCGCTTAATTTCATACCTCTCAGCTGTAATGTAGGGTAAGCTGACACCTCAAGGCACAAAAATAGGGACGGATTGCTCTCATCCGTCTCACATTACTCGCGTGAAGTTGACAATAGCACAGATTATCGAGGATCACTGCAAGCTCTCGGAACGAGGATGCTTAACTCCGTGCAAACGCGCAAATGTTTCTTTTAAAATCACGTCTGTACTCATCCGCAGCACTAGTGAGCAGCCGAACGGAGACAGATTAATTCACGCCATATAATTCTGACAGAGCTACATT
>NW_024384885.1:0-25000 GCF_016835505.1 Polypterus senegalus
TCATCAGTCTGAACAAACAATTTTAACATATTACCAGTAATGAAATTATATTTTGCTTTTGTAATGGAATTTATTATACTAATGATTCATTACTGTGTATTCTATTCATAAATGCACAGATTAGGGCCACAGGGAGCCAGGGATCATCGCAAAAGCACTTGGTATAAGGCAAGAAGCAAAAGCACTTCATTCAAGTTGGGGATGCAAAAAGGGGATGGATGTAATTTACTTCAAAGCACTTGAAGGACAAAATACATTATTTTAAAATTAGGAATAGTTGACCACTACATTTAAAAAAGCTCTATGGGAGTTTATGTTTTACTGTATCTAATGATACAACTGACATCCTAAGAAACAAAAATCAAAGGCTTAAAATAAGGTAAAATAAAAGCTGCATAATAAAATTAATATCATTTTACCCTGTTCACATTATCAAATTGATCAGGAACAGAGTATCCATCCATCCATACATTATCTAACCCACTATATCCTAGCTACAGGGTCACGGGGGTCTGCTGGAGCCAATCCCAGCCGACACAGGGCATAAGGAATGAAACAAACACCGGGCAGGGCACCAGCCCACCGCAGAGGAACAGAGTAGTAATGCTGTAATATTCTTTTTATCTATTTTTTTCCAAGGAAATATATTTTTTCATATCTTAGGATATAGAGGGTTGGATGATGGATGGATGGATGGATATCTATACTAGACAAAAAAAACACAAAGGAAAATCAGTGTTTGTAATGTATTATAACTAATAATAAGCAACTAAAATAGTTAGTTACTTTTTTTTTTTTTTTAACAAGTAATGAGCAATGTAACCAAGTTAATTTTAAAAGTAGAATTTCCCCAACACCGGTTCCTAGTGAACATTTATTTTCTATATCTGGAAAACATCCCTTATGCAACCAGTGTACAAACTGGTATGATTAAGCAACTTAAGTTATTTTTCATCTTTATATCATTTAAAAGACAAAATTATGGGCAGAAATAATCTGTGCCAAATTAAAAAGAAGAAAAAAAAAATTTACATTGAGCTAGTGTTTCACTGTTTATTCAATAGTTTATACACAAAACAATTCAGTAAACTAACTGAAGTAATTTAATAAGCATTGGCAATCACTGGGTTATTTCTAATTTATATAAAAATATTAATATTCTTGTTGGAAATAGGTAAAATTGCAATTAATCTTGATTTAAAATTTCAATTGTGTGATTGATTTTTTTTTAAATCTAACAGCACCCCTAATATACAGGATAAAGGTGGCATGTTTAACTCTAGAATTACCAGAGCCAACGAAAAAACTCGTAAATCTGGCCCATTACTCAAAACGGTAAATTTGCCCGGCAGCCAGTTTCGAACTCACAACCTCTGGATTATAAATCAGTGGATCTTACCACTACACCACGGAAGCTGTCGTATTGTACTTGCACCTTTTGTGAAAGTGTTAATTTGATATTTGGCCATCAGCCTTCACACATTATACAGTTCATGTCTACATTTTGTTATTTATTACTAAAACATGAAAAATGTTTGTTTTAACGATGTGTTTACATAGATTGTTGTAGACACAAAACACACATCAAATTATTTCCCCTTACAATTCTGGGTAGCTCACTCCCAGATAATCAATCAAGGCAGGAACTGGGAGAACTTCTTGTCCGTTCTGAGGTGTGGGGGGTTTGGTGGTATAACAGGCTGCTTGGGCTTATCGACACATTTAGAAGACAAAAGAGGCTGACTGAGAGATGCGAAGGGATTTAAGGTGGGCCGGATTCACAAGTTTTTTCGTTGGATCTGGTAATTCTAGTGTTAACCGGTTGAAAAGTATAGAAAGCTCCAGATTTTAAAACTGTACGGTTCCAGCATTTCAAAATTTCTGGCACTGGGAGTAAACACCAGCTTTCCTCTCAACATTTTCTAGATACAGTACTTGCTATTGTGATAATGGAAAAATGTCCATTTCGTAAACAAAACTACATGGATCATTGCAATTGTGACTTCACTGGAGAACCCACTGCCCGTTTAATGCTTTGACATGGCCAGAACTTCAATGCAATCAGGAATGAGCAGTGTGTAGTGCAATGTGATGGTGTGGTGCACCAGGAAAGCGGCAGTAAGATGGGGAGTTTTGGAGTTATTCCTTTTTTGTTGCTTCTGGACCACTTTGGTACCAGTATTGATGTCCAAAAACTGGTTATTGATACTGAAGTCAAAATTTTAGTATCAATCCAACACTTTTACATCTATATATTTAACACTTCTGTGTTTTCAAAAGTAAATCCAATGAAGCAAGATTTATTTTGGAAATTCTATCCAAATCTTAACTACAACTGTTTTTTGCCCTTTATTCTTATTGTTCACAAGTCTACCTTCTTGTATTCTCTACCTTTTCTACATAAGTTAATACTAGAATGCTTTAGATGTAGCATTTCTTAAATTTTTCACTCATTCATGTAGTTTATCCCTAGTAATCTAACAATGTATCTGGCATTAATATTTTCAAAAATCTTGTTAATTAAACACTAAATTGACTGGTTATTCATCATATGAAGCAAGCAGTATTAGTATAAAAATATGCACAAAGCTAGCTTACAATCATGAGAAAACTGGACTTCAATCAGTCAGAAATTGGTATAAAAATCAGTGGTCATAACATCAACAATCTCTGATACATGGATGACACCATCTTAAATGTGGAAAATGAGAAAGATCTTGAACAACCGACCAAACAAGTTGGAAATAAGAGTGCAACATTGTATCTATGCCCAAGTATCAAAGAGACCAAAATCATGACTATGGCAGATAAGGCAGTAAAAATAAAGATCTAGAATGAAAAATTAAAATGCATTCAACAATTTATTTTCCTGAGATCTAAAATTAGGCCTCAAGGTAAAAAGAAGCATAACCTCGGGTCAAAGTGCTATGATAAGCATGAACAAGATCTGGAAAAGCAATGACATCAATCCTGCTGCTACATGCAGACTAGTCCATGTCATCGTGTTATCTGTTGCTACATGTGGCTGAAAAAGTTGGAATCTGAAAATGGTAGACAGACAGACGTCTTTGAATTATGGTACTGGAGAAAGAAGTTCTGCATAGCATGGACAGCAAGAGTTACAAATTGAAATGTTCTAACATGCATCAAGATTGATGTCACTATGGAAGAGAAGATCACCAAGCTAAGATTGACTTATTTTGGACACATAATGAATACCAAAGATTTAAGGAAAGGAATCCTTAGAAAAGTCACTGGAACAAGGAGACCAGAACCACCACACATATGCTAATTAGATACCATCAAAATTGCCACAGTTTTCCACAGCTGAGGTACGTTGCTCAAGACAAAAAGGCATGAAGGAAGCTGGCCTAGAGATTTGCTGAAACTTGGGAACGAATGACCAGATAAATCAATCAGACTTTAAGTTTAAGGCATGGATGATCTTTATATCAGATTTACTTCCCAGAATTTGAACAGGCAACAGGATATTATGAACGTTATGCTAACCCTGTAAAGTTCTGTTTTGCCTTACTTATGTGCTCCAGACATTTGACTTTAGTTGGAATAGAGGATCAGATGCAAGGTTAATGAAAGGGCAAACCTTTATTACTTACCAGATTGGGGTGAACGTTAAATGAGATGTGAAACTTATCTCAGTTATTCATCCATGTTCTGTTCATTGTTTGAAGTAAGTATGCTCTTGTTATTGCAGGCATAGCTCCCCATTCAAATATACAGTTTAGTCTTACAGTATTAGGAGGTCCACTGAGAGATCACATTTTGTATATGGGTGCCATGATCACTCCTACATGGTGGTATCAATGTTGTATGCCACAGCAACTAGGTAATAAAATGTTCTTCTTTCCCCAAATAAAAATATTTTTTCAGAGTGGTTTGTCTTTATATTATTTGTGTGAGGAACAAAGATGAAAGATAGCCCTTACTCTGTTCTTCAAATTGCAATGATATCATGAAACATTCCACAATACAGATCGGAGAGTAAATAGTAGCTGAAGATTAATAACAATACCTCTGTGGGAAGAAGAGGAAAAACTAACATTATGCCTTTATCTTAAGTTGACATTTTATGCCTATGTAAATATGAAAAGTTGTTGGTTTGAGGTGTACAGGGCAGTAAAATAAGAAGCTTCTCCTTGTCCTGTGAAACTAGGTTTTGCCCAAGTGTCTTCCTGCAAGATAATGTTGCTGTAGTTTCTGTGAGTTACCGTAGATCCCGTTATATAAGCCGAGAATTTCGTTCTAGATTTTTGGCTTGGAGTTTGGGGGTCGGTTTATACAACGAGTATCGTTTCAGATTCAAGATTTCCAGCACAATGCCGGTTTTGCCGATGAATACGGAAGTAAATAATGACGAAACCACAGAGCCATCTTTCAGATGAAGAAGTAACTTTGCATGCCGGTACTTTAAATTAAATAAAGAATTTATTCAAAAAAGTGTTTTAGTTGTTGATTTTATTAATAAAATTTATAATAAATTATCGGGAAGTTTAAAATGAAATTTTTTGTTTTGATTTACGATCAACTTCTTGCGTTACTGAAACGGATGCGGTCACGTGTATCCGCTTGCGCGATTGTAAACAAACAACCGAGAGTGTTAGTAGCGTCGGTCGGAGCCCAGATACATGTGTTTGTGGATGTAATTTCCGTCATTGCAGTGATTTACATATATACATGCATGGTCTTAATGAATTATATATATATATATATATATAATTCATTAAGACCATGCAAGCAAGACACATAATTGCTAAGGAAGGAAGAGAAGGTAAAAGTAAGCGATCGCAATCGAAACGAAGATGGACATTGTGTGGAAATATCTCCTCCCTTACTGCAGCCCAAAGATGTCAAAATAAAGGGTGAGTACAGTATGAAATTGTTTCTAGAATAGAATGCCTTTTATTGTCACTATACACATCTAAAATGAGTTTAAAAGCAGCTCCTTCAGTGCAGAAAAAAGTTCTGTATAGGGCTTGTATGGTTGTTTTTTAGCTTTAGCATAACGCCGGATCTGCGGGCCCGCTTCTGCTTTCTTTCCTAGACCCGACAACAATCCACGGAGAGCTCGCTGGTCTCGCTATGTTGTCTGGGATGTTGTGCGTGTGATGAAAAACACTCAAAACAGATGTCTGGCTCTGGACACCGATGTCTATAAGGTTCTGAATGGTGTAGTGGATGTTCGCCAAACCGATCGTGCACAAACAAGGACAAAAAAAAAAAAAGTACAAAAACAACAAAAAAGTGCACTGAAAAGGAGAGCCCTGAGCCGCTGCGACCATGCGTGCCGCCATGCTCCTAGCTTAATCGAAGTAGGCTTGGCACTTTTTATAACTTTTTGGTTAGTACATTAGAAAAATGATTGGTGTTTTGGTAAATTATGCACATTATATTATATATCAAAAATGCCGGCAGTCTCAAATTCTCGCCGATAAACATTATAAATATACCCGAAGAGACACTTTTAAGGAAATTTAGAAAATTTTGCTTGGAGAAGGGGGTCGGCTTAAATACCGGTCACCGTCAAATACATGTAATTTGGTAGGTAGAGAAGGGGTTCGGCTAATATACCGGGTCGGCCTGTATTCCGGGATCTATGGTATGAGTAAAAGAACAACACTGGATAATTTGGTGCTATTTACATTGTGTTTGTTTATTCTGCATTTGCCTTGTGCAGCAGAGGTGGCATTTGAAATACTTGGGAAATGTACAGCGACAGCCTAAGTAGGTAAACATCATATTACATGGCTTTAAGTGTGCAGCGCAACAGAAACTTAAGAGTGTGAGCTAAAGTGTTTGTAGGAGTAACTCACAATGACATTCAATGACTGCATGTATCTGAATCTGGAAATTTGGTGTCACTACAATTCAAAGTGGATCATTATTCTGTGATGCTGTTCATAGAAAAGCTCAATAATAGTAAAAGTTATACTGAGAGCTCTGTGCTTCCACCAGCTTGTTGTAAGTTTTTCTTCCTCATCTGATCGTGTACTTTAAAAGAAAATTCACATACACACTTCAACACAAGAAAAATTGGGTTAAATAAAACTGCATTTATCTAAACACAAAATAAAAACTGCCACCAGTACAGCCGTCTTTCATTACAGGAATGCATGAACACTCTCTTTTTAAATCTGTGAAGTCACTTTGCAGCATGAACTTTGGTAAAGTAACCTTCCTTCGTCTATATAACTGAATTCCATATCATTCCCATAAACTCATATTAAATCAATTATAACAAATACTGCAACAACTGCTGCTATCTGCAGTATCTCAAATGCTCATCATTCTATTCCCCCTATGCACCCTTAACCAATAGAAATTAAACTCAGAAAACAAAGGGTCTGGTGAGGCTATGGAGAGATTAAATGATGGTCTGTGTTCAGCAAGGCGAGAAAATAGATAAATACGTAGTAATACCTAAAAAAAAAAAAATCTGACACAATAATGATAAATTGTACTTTACCCGACTTTAGCCTTCTCTACCTAATAAGCTTAACCATTTCTATTTCAGGTTTAAGAGGCACTCTCTCCTTTTGCCATCTCTCTCATCTTTTCATATGAGCATGAAGTACGTTTGCTCTTCCCAGAGACATAAATGTTGTAAAGCTGATGAGTTAGGGCTTCTTCCTAATATACCAAAAGATCTGTATATGTATAAAATTTAACTCTATTACAAAAACTATATTTAAAACATCTGGCACTTACACATCCCATTTGCTTACAACAGGATCATCTTCATATATTTTTAGTTCAGAAGGTAGAAGTTTCTTTATCTTGGACTATGAGATGCAGTACCGATTTCCTTCAGATGTTTGTTCTCTGTCCATCTATTTTCTTTATCTACACCAATCTCTATTTCAAATGACTTATCTATTAAAACTGCTGATGTTTTCTGTTTAAAAAAAAAAAACAAAAACCCAAAGGTGCACTGTCCATCACTGCCCTGTCCATTTAGCCAAACTATTTTTTCTGGGTTTGTTCACATTATATATATATATATCATCTGCAGGTGAAATGCAAAAACAAGCTTGCAGATGCCTTTCAGTAACAGATTTCCTTTTTTGGATACAACAAATTATTAACATGGTGCAAATTAAGACATTGCAGATGAATATAGCTTTTTATTCAAGTGAAAAGAAAATGCTAACAACATATTTTCCTGAGAAAGTTATAATACAAAAAGACAAACAGATATAAATGGATATCAGAATAAGCCTTGCTACAGCTTCCTGAAGAATATGGATAACAGCAGCATATGCTAGGTTCCAAATGGTAGCAGACATTTCAAAGCAAAAAAAAAAAAAAAAAAAAATGTCAGAATGGTTTCTTCCACTGGCACAAATACTACACATTAATATTTTTGCTTATGCTATATTTCATGCAGGGTAGAATTTGGACTGGGAAAGATGGGGCAAACAAACAAATGACAAAATTTAAAGTGCTTATATTTTGTGTGCTGTTCCCTAAAGAACGTGCCAGAACACTTGGACATACGTGACCAACTCCTCTTAAACGCACTTCTTTACAAATCATCTTGGGACTGTCAGGCACCTTACCTTAGTCATTAACCACCCATAGTTTTGTTTGATTGTTAGCTTTAATCAAGCCTTGGGATTCAATTTATTGACAAGCTTCTTTATGCCCTACTTAATTTTTTTAATTTTTAAAATTTATACTTTACGATTATTCACTCTAATTGATTATAAATATTTTTTTGTAATTTGTTTTGGATAAAGGAACACTAATGTCAAATATTAATGAGTCACTGATCAATATTATGTATCTAATTCCATATGCAAAAGAACAGTATTCTTTCTGGTTCCCATTTAAAAATTAAATAAATGAAAAAAATAAAGTTGTACAGAAACTGCCTAAGTATAAATTAACCTTAAAGTACCAACTTCCCTTTAAACAGGAAATTACAAACAATGCCATGTGCCTGTATGCTTCATTAATTAAGAGAAGGATGCACAATGCAGCTGTGAAGGGAAAAACAGGCAAAAAGCACGTTTCAATGATGGCAGCCAAAGATATTCAATGAAAAATATAAATTCAGTGTTTCTAGAAGTGATGTGCAAACAAGAGATAGCAAGCTGAAAACTCTCAGTAAGTCGTACAGCAGTACAAAATTTTTAGCTAATATTTAAAAATTTAAATTAGCATAAGATAAAGCAATCCACAGTTTTTACACGTTAATTTTTACTTTAAATGATTTTCTAAAGATTAAAAATAAAACTAAATTTGAATCACAATGGACTGGTGAATTAATTTTCACAATATTATTAAAGAACATCACATAAAAGTGGCTTAAATAACGATGATATAGCTGAGGTCAAAGTTTACATTACTAACTAGAATTACACACCAGAAGAAGAAGAAGCAGCAGCAATGTATTTAAACACAATCCATACACTTTAATGTTTGCTTGAAAGGAAGTACAAGATGTTAGACTTTTCGGAGCACATATAGAATGTTATTTAGATTTTTTGCAGACTGAATACTTTAAGGTCTCACTTGTGTTTCACATCTTTGCATCTGCACACTGCTAAGGAAGATTTATTTCAGTAACTGCTGTGGTATTTGAAGGTTTTCTTTAAAAAAAAAATTCATATGGGTCTTGCTTCTTGCCACCTATTCACTTTTAAAATGCAGACAGATGGATGGAAACAAATGGTTAAAAGGGAACCTTTGTGACAGAGCGATTTCAAAGAAATTGTACAATTGAAATTGCACAGCACACAGGGGTATTGTCTTAATATCTGTACCAGTTTAGTAAAACGCAACAAAAATATGAATTTTAAAAATGCAATGAAATGTGCAGGACACCATTGCTTTAATAGGATGCCCAGTCAGGTCAACTGTAGACACACTGCAGTCTTTACGTGAACTTGTAATTTCTCAAGTGTTAGAAAAAAATGCCTTACTTACAAAATGGTATGGTGTCTGTAAGTAAGGAAAAACAATGGACATGGGCCTAGCCTGTCGAACAGCACATTAAAAACACAACCTCTTACACCTGGTTAAGAAAAACATTTTATTATATATATATATATATATATATATATATATATATATATATATATATATATATATATATATATATATATATATATACACACAGTAATCCCTCCTCGATTGCAGGGGTTGCGTTCCAGAACCCCCCACGATAGGTGAAAATCCGCGAAGTAGAAACCATATATTTGTACGGTTATTTTTATATATTTTAAGCTCTTATAAACTCTCCCACACTGTTTATAAATATTCTCCGCACAGTTATACAGTAAACCCTCGTTTATTGCGGTTAATCCGTTCCAGACTCTACCGCGATAAATGAACTTCCACGAAGTAGGATTCTTTATTTATAAATCTAATATTTTCGCAGTTAGAGCATAGAAAACCGGTTTACGACCTTCTAAATATGTTTTTTTAACATTAGAGCCCTCTATTGAAATGAAATAATACCCTTTAGTCAAAAGTTTAAACTGTGCTCCATGACAAGACAGAGATGACAGTTCTTTCTCACAATTAAAAGAATGCAAACATATCTTCCTCTTCAAAAGGAGTGCACATCAGGAGCAGAGAATGTCAGAGAGAGAAAGAGAGAGAGACGGAGAAAAGCAAACAATCAAAAATCAATATGTGCTGTTGGGCTTTTAAGTATGAAAAGCACCGTGATAAAGCGGCCGCAAGAAAAAGGTAGCAATGTGAAGGTAGTCTTTCAGCATTTTTTTTAGAGGAGCATCCGTATCCTCTAAGCAAACAGCTTCTGTGCAAACAGCACCTCTGCTCACACCCGCTCCGTCAGGAGCAGAGAATGTCAGAGTGAGTGAGAGAGACAGAGAAAAGCGAACAATCAAAAATCAATACGTGCTGTTAGAGCTTTTAAGTGTGCAAAGCACCGTGCGGGAAGCATATCGTATATCATTGAGGAGTTTTATTTAATACGTAATACGTGCTCTGAATTGGGTAGCTTCTCAGCCATCCGCCAATAGCGTCCCTTGTATGAAATCAACTGGGCAAACAAACTGAGGAAGCATGTACCATAAATTAAAAGACCCATTGTCCACAGAAATCCGCGAACCAGCGAAAACTCTGATATATATTTAGACATGTTTGCATTTAAAATCCGCATTGGAGTGAAGCTGCAAAAGTCAAAGCGTGATATAGCGAGGGATCACTGTACAGATTTTATATATTATATATATATATAATGTATATATTATATATATTTATATATATGCAGGGCATCATGGGAGATGGAGTTTTGCTTCACAACCCTGCTGGGTACTGTGGGTGCTGCCAGGTGACGCTGCAGGGAGACGTGATATAGCCCTGAAGTACTCCCAGGTCATGGGGATGGAAGGACAGAAGTACTTCTGGGCTGAAGAAAAACGTGATTCTTCATCTAATCCGGAAGCGCTGACAAGTCACGTGAACAGAGCAGGAGTAGCACTTCCAGGTCAAGGACTATAAAAAGGACAGGTAGAGACCCAGTAGGGGAGCCGGAGTTGGGAGGGAGTGTGACAGAGTTGCTGGGAGGAGAGGAGGAGAATTGTTGTGTTTAAGTATTGTGTGATTATTATAGTTATTGCCTGGTTATTGTGGTGGAGGTGCTTTGGGGCACTTTAAAGAAGAAAATTAAAACTAAAATTAAACTTCTTGGTGCTTTTAAACCTGTGTCTGCATCTGTCTGTGGGGTTTCACAGAGCAACAGTGCCCTCAAGTGTCCACTTACTGAGACTGGCGTAGTCGTCAGGATTCTGGCCGTCTGTTTTGGTCAGAAACCTTTTAATATTAACGTGGACGAAAACCCAACAGGCAGCGCTGCAACACAAGGAAGCCCGCGAAAAGCCTCACTTTACGTTGGTCCATAATGGGGAAGAAATCCGGGAAAAAGAATGGCAGAACCCAAAAGGAGCACACACTAGATGATGCCGCGTGTCTATGGACATACCTGGTGGGAAGCGAGGAAGACAGGGTGGCGATTGAAGTCGAGGAGGCCCGAGCTTTACAGAATCGGGATTGCCGTTGGAGGTCGGACGCAAAGGACACCCTCTACAAACTGGGAGACCTAAGTCAGAATTCAGAGGTATGTGCCGAAAGAGCGTCTGATCCACCGGGAAATTATTGTAATTATTTTTTCAGAAGCCTGTCTCATGAATACTGATAAGTCAGATAACTATTTATCATACAACCCACCAGAACAAGATGGCGGTGATGACGGATCATTTTGCCGATCTAAGAGTCTTAAAACTAGGGACCCAATTTGACCAGAGCAGTCACGTGGTCTCTCTCATGTATAGAGAGACCCAGACTGTGAGAAAGCCCCAGAGTAAAAAGGAGATCCCGAAAGAGAAACGGGGATCTCCTGATATAACAAATTGTGGAGGTACGAGCTCATGTGAGGCTGACAGTCCGTCCTCAGCTGTTAGGGGGCGGAGCAAGCGTTTCCAACTTGCTTTTAGTCTCGGTGGGTGAGACTATCGAGAGGAAGGCAGCTGTGCTATGAATGCTGCTGGCTGGGCCATGTGTGAAGGAATTGTCCACGGAGAACTGGGGAGGAAGTTAAACATATGTGCAGTGTCTCCCATATATGTGTATCCTCCAGAGCGCTGTAAAAGACTCATTGCAAGTTATCGCAAATGCTTGATTGCAGTTATTGCTGCTAAGGGTGGCCCAACCAGTTATTAGGTTCAGGGGGCAATTACTTTTTCACACAGGGCCATGTAGGTTTGGATGTTTTTTCTCCCTAAATAATAAAAAACGTCATTTAAAACTGCATTTTGTGTTTACTTGTGTTATATTTGACTAATGGTTAAATGTGTTTGATGATCAGAAACATTTTGTGTGACAAACATGCAACAGAATAAGAAATCAGGAAGGGGGCAAATAGTTTTTATACATACATACAGTATACTAATAAAAGGCAAAGCCCTCACTGACTGACTGACTGACTCACTCACTACTAATTCTCCAAGTTCTCGTGTGGATAGAAGGCTGAAATTTGGCAGGCTCATTCCTTACAGCTTCCTTACAAAAGTTGGGCAGGTTTCATTTAGAAATTCTACGCGTAATGGTCATAACTGGAAGCTAATTTTTCTCCATATACTGTAATGGAGTTGAGCTGGATGGCCGTGGGGGCGGAGTTGTGTGACATCATCATGCCTCCTACGTAAGTACGTAGAGAACAAGGAAGACTTCCAAACAGCGCTGAACAAAAAACGCTATTTCACAATTGAGAAGGCAGAAAAAGATTATGAAGCAAGTGATGCATACAAGCGTATTCATAAATACAAGCATATTCATAAGTACAGCTACTGCGGAAACAAAGCACGGCGTAAACCATAAGTTTACATTAAGTTTATTGACACCCTCCGCTGCCGTTTGTCATGCCTATGGCGAATGACGGTATTTGCAACATACAAGTTTACTGAGAAGACACGAGGTATAAACAAGACTTTGAATCACTCTGTAACAGAGTTAAAATTGCTGTAGCAAGAAACTTTTAAGTGCCGGGTCTTACCTAACATTAAATAAACACATCCTCCAAATACGAACCTGATTGCAAGAAATAATGATGATCAAATCCTTGATGACAACACTCACAATAACGGTCACAAAACTATTACTTTGACAATCATGTTACGTTGTTTTTAAAATGTTTCCTTTTCTTAGCACAAGCACAGCGGAGAAGCTTTGATGCATGTACTCCATAACGCGTTAAAAAATTAACGCATTTAATCACAGTTTGCATTCCAAGCACAGGGGAACTTTTGTCAGTGCATGATTTCCTGGTATATGGATTACATTTATGCACACATCAGAGCTACAAAAATGTAAGAGTCGAAAGAAAGCGCGTTGCTGGGACTAATCGGAGGCAAATTTCATTTCTAAACACTACCCGACGGAAGCCTTGATAAAAGCATGGTTTTGTGCACACTGAAAAGCAAGCAAAATTAGATGCATTACAGAAAGCGGACTTTGTGGCTCTTACTGGGGATCATTGGACTTCCGTGACTGTTAGTAATTCTAATTACATCTAAT
The DNA here is from genome assembly GCF_016835505.1 of Polypterus senegalus. Lineage (NCBI taxonomy): Eukaryota > Metazoa > Chordata > Cladistia > Polypteriformes > Polypteridae > Polypterus > Polypterus senegalus. The sequence goes on from NW_024384885.1 coordinate 13,066, forward strand.
TACAAAATGTTCAATGATCACACTGTTTTAGCCTAATGTACAAAAAAATTTTGGCTAAGGTTTCTCAGAGTTTAAAGGTGAAGCTGGTCAAATTACATTTTATGTTTCTGCCTTATTTTTTTAAGAACAAAAACTGCACTTTGTTGACATTTTTCTTATTATTATTTAAAGACAATACCATTCAGAAAATGTACTTAAAGTACTTAAAATACCACTTTATTTTTAAGTCTGCCCAATTTTAGCCAGGGATGATATTTTTTTCTGTTTTGAATTGAAATGCAGTTTAAAAGCATTTTTTTTTTCAGAAATTAGAAGAGCTTCAGTTTACAATATTCATGTCTATGTCTATTATTTGATTCTCTTGCCCACTAAAACCCTTTTAAATTAAAAAAAAACATTTGCGATTTGGGGAAAATTTTCATGTGTGATTACATACGATTAATCAAGTTTAATTATTACACAGCCTCTAATTAATTACATTAATTTTTTTAATCAAGTCCAACCCCTAATATATATATATATGTGTCTACAGTATATACATATATATTGTGGTGGACGGCTGGGGGCCATGCCCAGTTGGGACGCCTGGAAGGACCCGGAGAAGGACTATACCTCCCCTGGGCCACGAGAGGGCAGCTGCCCTAGTTTGTATGGGGGCCATAGGAACGGAGCATAGAAGCTCAACTCTATTGGGGCCCGTGGTCAACTCGGAAGTGCTGACGGAATGAATTCCAGGGACATCCAGAGTGCTTCCGGGTGCTCATGCGGCACTTCCGTCACACCAGGAAGTGCCGCTAGAAAATCGTCAAGGAGCACTTGGAACAAATCCGGGTGCTTATAAAAGAGGCTGCCTTTCTCCACTCAGAAGCCGGAGTTGGGAGGAGGAAGACAAAGCTTGGGAGGAGAGGAGCAAAGGTGGAAAGGAATACAGAGAGTAAAGGAAAGAAGGGACTGTGCTTGGGCAGACTGGGTAAAAATTAGTGCATTAGAGGGTCAGCTCAAGTTGGACGGTCGGGAGACAAAGTCAGAGAGGAGAGATTGCGTTGGTTTGGACATGTGCAGAGGAGAGATGCTGGGTATATTGGGAGAAGGATGCTAAGGATAGAGCTGCCAGGGAAGAGGAAAAGAGGAAGACCTAAAATGGATGTGGTGAGAGAGGACTTGCAGGTGATGGGTGTGACAGAACAAGATGCAGAGGACAGAAAGATATGGAAGAAGATGATCCGCCTTAAACTATTAGTACTTTCATATCAAAATTCATACAAAGTAACAACCAGATACAAGAACAATTTGCAAATACTGAATACTATTCTTGTAGCATCTTTATATGGCACATGCAATGTAAAAGTATAAACTGAAAATTAAAGTGCCAAAAAAAGGTTCAAATTTCTCCTTCTTACAAAAGTATTTCCCTAATCCAATAGGAGAATAAACCTTTTTATTAAAAGCAAAAAAAAAATACAATTGGTTATATTATAATTTAACAGAATTGTTTGTCACTCATGTTTTGGATAGCATCTAAAAACATCAATACTGGACTTTGTGCATGATGAATTTAGTAACAGAAACAGTTCTGTACCACAAATTCACAAAAATGCTGAAAACAGGCAACATCCTCCACAATTTAAATTACTGCAGCCATGATTTTACATCAGCCACAACACTCCCAAGGTATACTATGCCTCTACAATCTGCTTCCAACCACACAAAAAACAAACTATACCATACGTTATAAGTTCCTCAGCTAACTACATATCTCTGAGAGGCAGGTGGACCAAAAACATGTACTGCTCTGAATTTACAAGTGACCAATATTCATTTTTATGCCCCAGGATTCAATGCACTGATAGGCCATTTTTAGAGATTTGAGTGGGGTGCTTATTTTAATATAAGTAGCATGCCAAATGAAATCCACATCATGATCATGATAATGTTTGAATATATTTCCCAAAACTAGTAGTTAGGACATGTACAATAATTGTCTTTACTCAGCGACAAAATACATATTTAGAAACCCAGTAATGTATTACAACTATACACAATTTTAGTAGTTTAAATTAAGCATGCATAAATGCAATTTATGATAATCTAAAATAGAATTTACATAAAACCAATCTTAAAACCAGTTTAATCCTTTTTTTTGTTGCCAGGGGTTTTGCCAGAGCATATCCAGGCCGCACCAGGCACAAGGCAGGAAATTGCTCTGACAAACCAAGTGCCAGTTGTTAAGGAAGATGATTTATCAAAGAACTCAGATGAACAACAAAAGACACAGGGAGAATGCGCAAAATCCACACCAACAGCAAGCAGACAGGGGAATCGAGCACAAAATGGTGGATCCATGCGATGGCGGCAGCACTACAAAGCGTGCTGTCAAGTGACAAAAGTGATTCTACACAAACCAAAGCGCTTGCTTAATGGGAGTAAAACTTTAAAAAGGACGGTGAAAGAAATGTTACTTATGAACTTTTAAACACTTCTTAACTTAAAAAATGACAAAAAAACATCTTGCAATCTTATGCTACACATCTGTTAACATGAAAATTCGACAATGAATAACATTGCAAATGGAACTTGAAAATATCAACAAAAATAAATGCAGACTTTGTGAATGTTTTGGCTTTTTCATGCATTTGGAAAAGTAGAGACGGGAAAAAAGTAGTAATAGACAAATGTTTCACTTACCTCTTCTCCATTTCCCTGTCTACAGCTCTCAGTATTGCTGCCAGACAAATGGTCTGAAGTATTCTGTGAAAACTCTTCCATATTCTTCTGGCTGATTGATGACATTTAATTAACACCTACAAGAAAAATATCATAAGCTGACTGCAAAAAGCAAGAATGGGACAATTTAATTTTTTGTCATTCATTAGCACTGAAAAATAACATTCATCTAATTCAAACTATAAATGCAAATTACAAAAATGCTGCCTCAAATTAATTTTAGCATACCCAACTATATATTTTCAGTAGCACAGTTCTAATAGCCAAACACTTTGATGACTAATTCTCACATTGCAATGGTATAACTACAGGTCAGCAGAATTTTAACTTTGCGTGCCACAAAATGCATGGACCATCCAGACGTTTAATTTCTCTAGGAATGCTGTTATCTGCCATTGAAGTTTTCTTCTCTGTAGTTGCCTGGCCATGTCTTTTCTTACCTGGAACCTCTGTTAACACAACTTGCACTACTTTTTAGCTAAAGGAATTGGTTATACGATATCTGAAGTCGGACAAAATTTTAGCCATTCCCTCACTCCTCATAAGTTTTAAGGTTAGCAGCATTCTTGTTTTAGTCTCTCAAACACAGGGAGGTTACACAAGAGAAAAGTTAAGCTTTCAAGGAATACTCAACCCAAAAAATGATATTTTTAAATGTTTCATACTTCCATGTAGTTTATAGTGATGGCTGAGGAACATTTTTAACCTCATGCTTTTGTGGAGAATAAAACTTTTTCATAAAAATGGGACCTAATGGTGATCAACAGCAAAAATAACACTTGACCAGTGAATGAGGGGGAGAGGCAGGTCATCACTTCAAAAGCGTGACCCCATATAAAGAGGCTTCCTGTTTGTAGATTACTTTCATGAGATATTTATTTAACAATATTTCAGCAAACGATACATGTGTTTTGCACATTGTGAGCATACGACTGGATGATGCAATGTGTGTATTATGTGACACAAGTAACACAAGAGTTTTTTTTTCCATGGATGTTTAAATTGTTTGCTGTCGCTCAGCATTATTCATCATTGAATCCGGTTCTACCAAAAACTGTTATGTACATTTTTTATGAAAACATGAAATTAAAAATGTTTCTTGGCCGTGCCTATGGACTACATGGAGTAAGTAACACACCAAAATATCATTTTTGGGCTGAATACTCCTTTAAAGTCATCTCAGGTCGGGTAGCATGCAATGGTGCAACGTGTTGCCACACCCACCACACAATGAAACAGCTCTGGACCCTGGTTAGCAGCTCACTAGCCAGGCATGTGGTCCAATCCCACCCTCCAGAAATGAGCATCTATCTGCTGCAGCCAGGTGTTACATGGAAGTCCAGTTGGCCTGGACCAGCCACTTGGGCCTTCAACAATGAAGAGCCTGCCAGCCAGATCACCCTCAGGGAATTGTGCCATATGGCCGTAACCAACGCTCCCTCACAGTGCAAGTAATGTGCCTCATTCAGGACTCCGTAAGCAACTGCTCAATCGATACAAAGTCAAACCAGTGATACCCAAAGATTCTCCAAAACAGAATCCTCCTTTAAATGTTGCATAAAGTCACATACTGGCAGAGATCAATAATATGGAAGCCTAAGAAGTTGAAACTGGACAATTAAATATATGGGAGGATTAAATTGTTCACTGTGAGCTTCTATATGCAAAAGAACTGTATGCTTTCATGGCTGGAAAAACAAAAGGATGGAAGAAGATGAGCTGAGCTGAAATATTACCACAAACTATAAAGATACCTTGTCACAACCTTTCTGTTCATCACGATACGGGCACAGAAAAACTTTGAAAGCCACAAAAAAATGACACAGCATTTGAGCAAAGCGATCATCCAGAATGCAGGGAAAAGGAAGAGTTTGTTTTAAATAAATTACATCAGGCTACTAGTTCATAAACATAAACAGGGATGCAGCATATGTATGTCACTGCACTTGCTTGACCCAACTACAATGCAAGGACTTACATCGTCAAATGAATGGAGTGATGGTACTTTTTCAGTAGCAGCACAGACGGAGCTGCTCAACACACTACACTAATAAAGAAGACACATAATCACAAAAAACACACAAAAAAAAAGACTGAATTTTCTGTAAAAGAAAACATGCAAAAATGTATCTTATATGAATCGGTTTATGGTTTTGTGCATTTCGTCTAAGTTTTAGACCCCACCTTTCAGGGGAAAAAAAGTGGTTCTGTGTGCATAAATTGATACATCACCCATTTCGTTTCTTCACCACTTTAAACACTGATCTTGTATTAGGTTTTAACTAGATGTATGTAAATACTGCATGGTTACACATTTTACTGCTGTTAGATTACATTTTAAAATCCACAGAAGCACTCGATAGCAATACACCATTTCAGTGGCTGCTTTACAAATTCTTATTTTAAAAGTAAATTGAAAACTTCTTTTACTCAACATTTTTAACACTTGCAGGACTAAACTTAACTTCTAATTAAGTAACAATAACAAAATAGAACAAGCATATTTCCAAATGATTATGTATTTAAGTTCTGAGTGAAAGCTGCTACATATGTAGAATTTGTGATGTTTGGCCTCTCTGACCTCTATAGTAATCGTAGTCCACTAGCACCATACATTAAACCCTGTGCTATGAATGTAGATGTGATATTTGATATTAACCACAAATTAGACAAACATATAAATTTAGCTGTCAAGGCCCATTTTTGTTTTTTTTTTTTTACAGCTAGGAGTGTTAGCCAAGATCAAGCCCTTTTTGCCTGATGCTGATCTTGTAAGTTGTTATACACTGGAGTTACCCAGCAATCCCTTTATCATCTACAACTGGTCTAAAACCCTGTTGCAAGACTTCTGACACACACAGGGCTGATTTTAAAGTGTCATTGTTTAGTTTTAATTGTCAAAATGGATTAGCACATTCTTCACTCTCCTAACCTTTTATATTCCATCTAACTTAGGTCAGTTGTGCCGAAGGTTCGATTAAGGATTAAAGGTGGGCATGCTTATTCAATAGCTGCTCCTAGGCTCTGAAACAATCTACCTACTCATGTGCAGTCTGCAACAACTGGATGAATTTTTAAATGCACGCGGAAAACACATATTTACTCCTTGGATTTTAATTAGAATTGGTTTCTCTAATATTTTGTGTTTTATGTCTTTTTACGTTATCCTGCCTTAGACTGTAGCTCTTTTTATCTTTAGTTCCTTGAATGTGCAGCACTTTCGTCAACAAAGGTGATTTTTAAATGTGCTTTATAATAAAACTAAAACCGAAAAAAATTATTAAAAACACATAGGCGGTGGACAAACGCATTTAATTGGAGAAAATACTGGATGCTGCAGAATCAATTGTTTAAATTACGATTTTTGCAACTGTTATTGTTTAATTGTAAATCGGCACTTTTGGGAGGCATCTTATAAAGTGTATTCATTGCTGGTCTGAATGGGAATCATTGTCCGACATTGCAATGTTATCAATTGTAGGGTACAGCGTTCAGTAAGACAATAATCAATCCTGACGACAGTGTTGTCGTCTCTGTATCTTCCTTTCATCTCTAAATATATACGTGTGAGGGAAACTGGCAATCCCAGGCCGGCACAGTGTGAATAGACACCGCAATTGCCTGGCGTCGCATCCACGCGTGATCACGAATTTTTGCCAGATGTTACTGGAAAAGCTCAAGCCCCCTACGGCCATGACATTTACTAACGCGAGTTTTAGAATACTGCCACTGAATTTCTACCCCCAATATGTTAATTACTGCTTTCATTTGAACCCTCTATTGTTACAGCACATCAGTCAGTGGCACAGCTTACGAACCACCGGACAAGTCCGGCATACCGAGTGCTGTTCCCTTTCAGATGTAAAAGAGACGGCTCAAGTTTATATATTCTAGTGACGAACTATTCTCTTCAAACACGTTCATCTTTATCATTTGTACGGCGGAAATGTTAACAACATGTCACCTGGAACAAAAACACACCAAAACAAAAACAAAAGACTCGACCGGAAACGAGCCGTGTAACGTTATACGCATTTTCGTTAACTGGAAACCCATATGCCTACATCCCCTAACTGCTTCTTTAATGCATTTTTCTCTGGAAAACATGCCAGTCTTAACAAACCTGGAATCCGTTGGGAACCTCATACAATCGCATCCATCAAACGCCACCTCTGTGGCGATCCCAGCAGCACCGCTTACGCTCGGCGCGTGCCTATTACGTCATCGTGCGTGCGCGAGCGAGCAAGCGCGCTCAAATCGCCAGGTGTTGTAGTGGTTCGTTATTCTAAAATGCGAGCATATAGCGGATTTTCGATTTAAGTGGCCAGTATTGTTCTTCGTTTCGTTAATCTGTATCGCCTTTAAGACTGGCTGCGATATAGTTTAATGTTGCCAGATTCCGACAAGATGCTGCCACGATCGTAACGTCACCAACCTCTGTAACATGATGTATTTATGGGTCTCAATATAAAATTAAAACTGCCGTGCTATTAGTCCCGTTCTTCCACAACATACTGTAAGACAATGACAAGTTATATCATACATGTTAAGTCACCTATAACTGGCTGGCATTCCATCATGTAAATGAATAGCTTCAGAGCCTGTGTCTGGGGTTGCTATAAAAACAGCAAGCCTGCACTACCTTACAAATAACATATCTAATGTGGCAATCCTTTTAAGGATAATGAGCCATCTATAGAACAAAAGATCAGTTTTGGCACTTGGTGCCAGTACTGCATTGGTGTCAGGTGGAGGATGAGAATAACACATGTTCAATTTAGCAGAGACCTGTAATGAACTTACTTATGGTCACTGATGACTCTCACACGCCGAGATCCTGGATCAGGAATGTGGGTTGCTGTATCACTACAGGGTGAGAAAGATAGCTGAGAGACTGCTATCTCTGCAGCTTCACCACCTCTTCTCCTTCTGCTAAGGTCCTTTGACCTGCCTGGATCTGTGGACTCCAGCAGTGCTTCTGGCTCATGGAGCAGGGAAAAGTATGGTAGATAGAGTTGCCACTGACCTGAGGTGTCGAGTGTGAAGCTGAGCTGATGGTAAAACTGCACAGGCGAAGGATGAGGCTGAGCATAGAGGCATTACAGAGCAGCAGCGTAAGACAGAGTCGCATGCACTGAAAGATCTGGACCTGGACACCATTAGCAGTGTCAGTTCAGTGAAGGAACAGCCAAGAGAGATACATCTGCAACTCCAGACAAGGAGGTTAGCTCTCTTACAATCCACAGATCACTGCCCAGAAACAGCTCTGCTGCAGCGGCAGACTGTGAAGCACTCAGGATCCTACGGATGTGCCTCTGTCACCAGCTGTACAGCCACGGTGGATAGAAGATCAGTCTGCCATTTCAAAAGAGTTGTTCATTGCTTCAAGGAGTTAGATATGGTCACTGGTGATAGCTACTTTTAAACGAGTCCTATGTTTCTGCACTGATTAGTTGCATCAGCCAGGGATGATTCACCTATTGCATCAGCTGGCATTCCAACATGTAAACGAGAAGAATCAGAGTCAGGGGTGCCTATAAAAACAGCAAGCCTGTAATATTGCAAACAGAATTCTGTATAGTGCAGCAATGGCGAGCAGTCTTAAGGACAGCGAGCTACCTAAAAGAACAATGTGAAGAGCAAATGATCCTTACTGACACATGGTGCCTGCACTACAGTACACGATGGTAACTGAGAGGTTGTACCTTTAAGTCTAAGATTACTGTTAACAAATGAGCACCCTGAAGAACGAAAGCACACTGCTTATAAAACACTCCTTATAAATAAATCTGCAGGATCTCAATCTTAAGTCAGTACATTATGTAGAAGACAATGACATTACATTTATATACTGCTTTTATTCACTGCTCAAAGCATTTTACATACAGAGTGGGGGAGCCACTTTAACTACCACCAATGTGCAGCATCCACCTTGATGATGCTATGACAGCCATTTTGCACCAGTACACTTCACCATACGTTAGCTATGAGGTGGTGAAGGGACAAGACAGATAGTTAACCAGTTAGGGAATGGGATGCGTAGGGAGGGGGAGAATGACCAGGCTGTGATGGACAATTTAGCCTGGACATGAGAAAACACCCTATTCTTTATGAAGGATGTCCAGTGATCTTTTATAACCAGGGAGTGTCAGGATGTCTGCATTAGGTCTCTTCTGAAAGATTGTGTTTTAAAATGGCATTGTGTTACCATCATTGCAATTGGGCATTAGGATCCACACACAGACCACTGAGTAAGTGCTCCATGCTGGCCTCTTCCAGCAGCATCCCAAGCTTTTCCTAGATGGTCACTAATCAAGTACTAGCTAGGCCCAAACAGGCTCAGCTTCAGGTGGATTACCTGTTCTGAAGTGCAGTTTATGGCTGCTGGCAAGAGTAAGCATGACAGATATACCATAATTGTCCTTCCTGTTGCTGGTGTATATCCAATGTTAATAACTTACAAAGTGCTTCTAAATCACACCACACATTTTTAAAGTGCTGTTTAGCAATGACTGATCAATTAATTGCTAATTTCCATTGAGGCAAACCTGGCGGTCACCTGGGGTGGCATTTTGTGAACCGTCCTAGACTTTTTTTTTTTTTTTAAAAGCAAAGTTTAATGTTGTGTTCAAAACTCCAAAGGGGGGTTGGGAGCTATTTTAAAGAAATTTTGTGTAAAATAGCATTCAAGAAAACAAAAAGGGAGCAGCTTGACAGATGTAAAATTTTCATTTTTGCCTAGGGAAGCCTTGGGCGGAGTGGTGGCTCTGAGGCTAGGGATTTGAACTGGCAATCGGAAGGCTGCCAGTTCGAATCCTGTAAAAGCCAAAAGTGACTCTGCTTCGTTGGGCCCTTGAGCAAGGCCCTTAACCTGCAATTGCTCCGTCCTGGGTATGACGTTAATCTGCATCCAGCCCTGCAAGAAAGTCCATCAACCTGCAGAGAAAAACCTGGGGGTTGGTGGCAGAATTGGCAATCCAGCCACCATAAAAAAAACTCACATTGGTTCCATTCCATCTGAACTAGTGTGGTGCTGAGATGTCACAGCTGCAATTGGATCCTAATCTGGGATCCTGAGTTGGTTTGTCAAGTGGTGGGTGAGGCAGCGCCTGCTCCTAACCTCTCCCTCTAGGAAAGCAAAAAAGCTAAAGCCAACTGTGTTTAAAGGAGAAGTTCTGTATTTTTCAATTCAGTTCTTTACAATAATGGAATATATTAATTTTCCGCATAAAATTGTATTCTAAAGTAAATTGATTTTTATAAATTGTTCTTGCAGCTTACAATAGGACTAATGGGGACACAGGTACATAGATAGATAAAACCTTGACTTACAATCTTGAGATACTGTACATACATATTGCAAAACAGCTTATCTATATTCTTTTAAGAAGGAAAGAAAGCAAAATGCTGTGATATTTAAACATTTTAAAAACAAACCATGGTTGTGCACTTTGCTTAGCTTTACTTTGTCTTCCTCTATGGCTACCTCAGAAAGTAATCGCCAAGCAACATTATTAATATTACTGAATGCTGATGTCTCTGTTCTATAGACAACTAGACAATAATAACTAAAAAAAACCTCCCACATTATAATCACTTTTTTATATTATTTTACTACATGGAAGCTTATTTCAACCATCCATTGACTTTTAATTATTTCACAAATATATACTACCACTGCAATGATAATTAGAAGTGTGTGCTACAATGAGAGAGAATATTAAGCAGGTCCACAGCACTCAGTAAGAACTGAACTGATATTATAGGGAATGCTTGAAATGGAACCAAATTATTGGTGGTACTCTGTGTTGTTGGCATCTTGGTCATCATCACAATGCAGTATTAATTTTATTTAATATTTATTCCTCCACTGGAGACTGGTACACATTGATATAAGTATATGACAGTAAAGAGTCTTGGGGGTGTCCTTTGGAGATCAGAGGTGCCTATATGCACCAGTAAGCCCACTTCACATCCTGGTTATAGGTATACATCTATCCAGGAGGGCAAGATTGCGGGGGAGGCACGAGAGAAAAGGGAAGGGTGAACATGCACTCACTCTAGGGTCAGTTTAGCAATGCTAAATCACCAAAATTTAATCAGGCTGATGTTCAGTACTTATGTTTTTAAAATAGGCACAGTTATGGTGCAGTTCATTCCTACCTCAGAGTGCAGAGGTCTGCATGAGTTTTGCTTGTTCTCCCCATGTATTTACAGATTAGATTGGTATAAGTCAGTGTCAATGAGTTTACAGTAAGTTTTAGGATTATTTTATTATCATATTCTCAGTAAGAGTGACTCATCTAAGATGCTAAAGTTGCCCACTTACAATATTTACAAATCCTTAGAAAGGGAGGCTCGACTCTTTCAAAAACCTAAGGCTTTAATTAAAAATACAATACTTTGCAATTAGCTCAGATGTATTATGTGCACAAAGTACAATGAAACTCCAATATGCTCTTTTCTCTACTCTGCCTCTTGGGAGTGATTCTCAGTTTGTAGGCCAGGTAAAATAAGACAGAATGTAAATGGGCGAAAAGCATCACTTAAGAAAAAAAACAACAACAAAAAAAAAAAAACCCAAAAAAAAACACATCTGTTGTTACAAGCTATGGCAGAACATAATCACTAAAAAAAACAGAACTGCAGAATCAAAAGTAGGATATTAAGTGTAATGTAGGTTGGCAAAGGGGTGGGGTTTTCTGTCATAATTCCACTCATGACGGCAGCTGTGAGCAGATGAGCAAACAGAAAATGTATTCTTACCTCAAGAAAAATGGGACCTGTTAAAATAATACAGTAATTTCTAATTTTCTTTCGTTATCACAAAGATGCCTCATAATCGTTTAACAGCTTTTTCATTTAGCTATGGACCTGTGTCCCCATTAGTAAGCTGCAAGAACAGACTAGATGTTTTTCAAAATGTATTAAAAAAATGCCTCAGTTTAGAACACAATGTTTTTGTGGCAAATTAACATACAGTATACCATGATTGTGAAGAAATAGCTGACTAAAACAACACTGAGCTTATCCTTTAATTTAAAACCATGACTAGATGCTAAAATGTTTAAATGTAACAGTCAAGTAGTAGTCTACAGGGTGGTCCAGATCTAATTATGCAGATCCAGATCGTCTGGATGACTTTGATTTATGCGGGGACGATTCCAGTTCGGCGCAAAAAACGACTCTTAATGTCGTCAGTTCGCACACT
>NW_024384886.1:0-1131 GCF_016835505.1 Polypterus senegalus
ATATTGTGCACTTGAAAACTGATTTGTAAAGCATCTTGAGCTTGGGCTGACTGTATCGACAACGTGTAATTAAATAAAGTTTGCTATGCTGTAGAAATTCATATTTTTGAGTTTGCTTATTCTTCTCATTTTTCCATCTTTTATTGCACATTACAATTAGATGCATGTTAGGGTAACTAACATCTCTAAACTTTTTTGGTGTGATTGAGTGGACCCAGTGGTAGACTGGCATCCTGTAAAGGGTCAGTTTCAATATTCTGACACTCTCAGCTGGATTCATTTGGCTAGAAGACACGTGGATGATAATGAATTCTGGCTGACAAACTCCGTCCTGATGCCCCCTGTAGTGGCGATTGTGCTGTGCAGAAGGCGGGGGCCGAGGGAGGGACAGTGAGAAGAAGCTCATGTGATGTCACCAGTAGGCGCTCTGCTGGCAGCGGGCGTAGAACTTGTCCTGTTAGCTCATGGCATAACGATGAGCTGCTCTCAGGGTCTTTGATATCTGGACATCGCGGGTTCACGCCTGTACATCACCAGCTGCCACAATTCAAATGTCTGACCTCAGACGGATCAGGCTGTGGTCCCGCTAGCGGCTCTTGATTTTCACTCCATCTAGTGGAGCCATTTGCAAACTGGGAATGGACTCATGACAGAAGTCTATTGTTGCCCTTGCCCTTGTCTATTGCTATTGATGAACTCATAAAAGTGGACAGCACTGAATTAGCTTGTTATGTTTGGCACCCACTGCTTTTGTTTCACATGTCTGCTATAAGTTTTAATTATAATTGGAAATGAACGCTATTTAAAGATGGCGACTGTTATATAAAACATAGCTCTTACAATGAGCCAATAGCACATTACATAGAAAAGACAATGGATATGACACCATCTGCCTTGATTAAAGTTTGTGTGTGTGTGTGTATCCGTGTGTCTTTCCAGTTGCTATGTCTGCCATTCCAACAAATGGTGCATCACATACATTTGTAATAATAAAATGCATTGCAGTTGTCATTCCAACAGATGGCATATCACACACATTAACACAAATTTCTAGTGAATCCTGCCACCAATTGGCATATAATAGAGACACAGGCATTGCATTTGTCATTCCAACAGGTGACGCATCATGCA
>NW_024384887.1:0-41000 GCF_016835505.1 Polypterus senegalus
CTCGTGAATCTAAGATGTTTAACAGGCATTTCCGGTATTAAGTTGTGGATTTGCCTACGAATATTTAGCGGCAGCGTGTCTATGAACTTAATTTAAACTTAAGCTTTATACCTTGCTTTCCTATTGATATGTCTACAAAGGCTTGTTCAGCTTCACAGGGCTGTTCCTTTCTTACTGCATCAATAAACATCTCGTCTTCCTCTTTATCTGAGACATCACACACTGCATGCACAGGTTTACCTTTCCCAGTCCTGCAAACTTTAGCAAAGTGGTTTAATTTACCACATTTTTTATACTGTCTTCCTTTAGTTGGGCATTGACTTTTTCCACCGTGTGCTTTGTTTCCGCAGTAGCTGCACTTATGAATATGCTTGTATGCGTCACTCGCTTCATATTCTTTTGCTGCCTTCTCAATTGTGTAATGCATTTTTTGTTTAAAAATGGGAAGACCACAGACAACATCAAACAATGATTGACTTAGCACCTCTTGCTAGGAAAGGAAAAGAATGTGAGAATCCAATAAGATTTATGAGCCAGTAGTTACTGTAAATGATAGTGGAACATTTGGTTTTCCAATTAACATTACTGCACTGCAGTTAACAATAGTAGAGACACCCCATCTAGAGAACCGGCATTAATTTCAGAATTAACAGAATGTAGTATGCATGTGCAGAGCAAAGATGAAACAGTGTAGAGAGAAGCTGAGTATGCCTCTTTACAGAGGTCAATGCATGACATAGATGTGAATTTGAAACAAGAATTGCCAGAGGACTTAGAAAAATGAGGAGACAATAGAGAAACTGTTAAAAGGCATAAACTGTTCAATTTGCAACCTGTCCTGTGTGGCCAGTTGAAAAACCTGGACAGGTCTAACTTTATAACAGTTACTAAGCACAGAACTGGTTATTCCTGTTCCATTGCAAGGCCAAGATTTGTCTGGATGACATACAGCACACACCCACCTTTTGTAATGGTCTGATAGGTACCTGCTACAACTTTATTTCAACATGTGCTATTGAAATTGTGCTGTCAGGCAGGGAGCAGCTTGTAAAAGACCCTTTAATAATAAAAATGGAGAGAAACTAATGGGCTTGGGGAAAAAGCAACAAAGATACATTTTAGAAATGATACTAGACAAATATGAAAAAAATGATAAAGAACAAAGTGTTTATGGATATCGGCAACTCCAAAGAATGAAAAAGAGTTCAAATGTTTGACTGAAAAGAGTTTTTGACAGAGATTTTACGACACACTTAGAACTGATTCCCAGGTCTACCCATGATTCTGTGCAACAGATTTCATATTTTGAGTGGGAGAAGAACTATCTGTTTTGAGGCTGTTAAAGAAAAGCATTTACTTGCTGCATACTTAGCACTTTCACATTAAAGCCACTTTCCACAAAACAGACAGACTGGCCGCCCCTGTTTCTTTAGTGTTTTGTATTAATTTGCCCTGATTTGACTAATGAACTCAGATTGAGAACAGGCGCTATTCATAATCAGATGACATGCAAACTAAAATTGTATTTTCAGGAAAATGCATGCTTAGAGGAAAATAAACACAAGTGCACTGCAGAAACCCAAGGCAATACCAGAGAATGCAGTAACTGTCTGATCTATGAAGGTGTTACATTTTAATGGGGCACTTCTGAATACTACACTGACATCTGAAGAAAAATAAAACAACTGGTGTACAGATTGGCCAGATGTTAAGAAAAAAAAAAAGGATAGCGGAAATCCTTCACTTTGTAGTGTAAGGAAAATTGAGTTGATAGGTTGAACTGATTGTTCTGATTATGATTCTGATGAAGATGAAAGGTTTTCCACAGCAGTATACGCAGACAGTTGGGTAGTTCTGCATGGAATAACATGCAGATTATTAGCTGCAGAAGTAGTCCCTGGCAATTTAAATAAACAGAAATTTTGGCAAGTCAGTCAGCCAAGGTGGCATCAATGATAATGGACTTGTTATTCTGGTGTACAACAGGCACCGATTGCGGAGGAAATTCAAAAACGTCGATTAAGATGGTTCGGCCACGTCTGTAGGATGGATGAAAATCGACTACCGCACAAACTCCTATGGAGAAAACTCCCTCCTGATTGGAGGATACAACAACAAGCACCGAAGATGACATGGTTGAAACACGTAGAGAACGACCTAAAGAACCAGTGACTGACAACAATCGAAGCAAGAACCGTCTCAACCGATCGACTACAATGGAAGAGTGTGGTGAATAGAGCACAGAATCCAGCGGCACCAACAGCAGCGTATTGGCTAAGAGGTCGACCCCCTTTCCAAGCACCAGCTATGGAATAAAGATTCTGGTGTAACCTGAAAAAATTTTAATTTGTATGGGCAACTGATACATTTGCTTCAGTCCTGAGACCCAAGTTAAAACACATTTACTTCAATGGATGGAGTAAAGTATCACTTTATACAACTTTTCCAGCAATTTTCAGTTGTTCCCTTTATTTACATAATCTTAAAGAGTTGGAGGCACTCAATGGCACACTCATGTGAAGCCAGTTGCATAATGTGAAATGCCCAGCTAGGTACTTTCAACTAGTCTACAACTCACTCTGACAAAATCATACAGATTTGTGTTTATTATTAATCATTGGTGTCAGCTCTGTGTGCATGAGAGCTGACAACCAATAAGTGCTCATCTGGGAGTACAGTGTAATTTTGTAACTATAATGCAGTGATCTGGAATAAGGAATGTGGGTGTTTTGGATCTTACCAACAGAAGAGAAGCTCATCTGTGTGATGTCTCATGATTTACATACCAAGGAAAAAAGAAAAAAAGAGTAGAGAGTGTGGGTGAAGTTGCCATAGCTATTAACCCTTCATTCAGTGCTGACTTTGTATTGGCAGAAACAGAAAGAAGAAAATATGTCTGTGACTGTAGGTAAATTAGATATGCCCAGTAATTTTTCAGTCATTTTCAACTGACATTCTCCAGCAACGAGATCAGTAACTGTAGTCTTTCCCCATGATGTTGCATAATGTGACATTGGTTTTAGACAACATTTTCTGAAATTGCCCTGTGGCCAAATTTAAAACTACAAAGTCATAATTGTTGATAGCCATGCATTATACTGCTGCTAAACATAAATAGTAGTTTTCTATAGGGAATTAACTGTTTCAATCATTAAAATGCCCACATATACATTTAGAATAGATATTTAGACACGTACAATTGTTTATATCACTGTACACTCATTCACAGAAGCACTTCTCAATGGAGTGTTTCTAATGACATAGATTAGCATGTATAATCTTATCAAATGTTATTAAAATGAAAAAGTTTAGAAGCCAATCTGACTGTTAATTCTGGCAAAATTACTAGTCCAATTGGAAATTTTGTAACTTTACTACTGCTGGTTTGAAGTCCTTCACATACATTATCTAAATTGGGAGAAAAATTTTACTCTCATTGAGTATCCTCCATTAAAGTTTTTTTTTCCTCCATTTTTTGAAGACCGGGCATAATCTTTGTTTGGAAAACCAGTCTTTTTAGGATGCATTAAAGTGTCTACCGTAGATCCCGGAATATAAGCCGACTCGGTATATTAGCCGACCCCCTTCTCTACCTACTAAATTACATGTATTTGCCGATGACCGGTATTTAAGCCGACCCCCTTCTCCAAGCGAAATTTTCTAAATTTCCTTAAAAGTGTCTCTTCGGGTATATTTATCATGTTTATCGGTGAGAATTTGAGACTGCCGGCATTTTTGATGGAAACCAGGAAGTGATTGCTGAGAAGTTTGGTAAAATGAAACCTTTGTGTTGAAACTATATACATAAATACGTACATCGGGGTGGATTTCCGGAGACTCGTTATAAATTTGATTAACTTAAATACTCAATACAGTGGACCCTTGACTTAAGAACTTAATTCGTTCGCAAAGGCTAACCCATAATGCGTTCTGAACCTCCCACTGCAACACTTACTTAACCTTTTCATAATAAAAAAGGGTTGTATATTGTGCATAATTTACCAAAACACCAATAATTTTTCTAATGTACTAATCAAAAAGTTGTAAAAAGTTCCTAACCTACCAGAAGTAGGCTAGATTAAGCTAGGAGCATGGCGGCGCGCATGGTCGCAGCGGCTAAGGGCTCTCCTTTTCAGTGCACTTTTTGTTGTTTTTGTACCTTTTTTTGCTTTTTTGTGCATGATTGGTTCGGCGAACATCCTCTACAACCGTCAACCTTCTAGACATCGGTGTCCAGAGCCAGACATCTGTTTCGAGTGTTTTTCATCACAGGCAACAACATCCCAGACAACATATGAAGCGCTGGTAACACAATAAACTACAGTTCCCACAATGCAGCGCTTCAGCTGCCTTGCCGAACACTTACCACGCTAATCAAGTCTAGCTTATGATGCTGCAAGTTATTGCGAAGCTAGCCCACACAATGCCAAAGAGAAAAGGTGATTCTGAACATAGAGCCTTTAAAAACCGATGGGAGGCTGAGTATATGTTTACTGACATTGCCGGTAAACCCGTGTGTCTCATTTGTGGAGCTAATGTGGCTGTAATTACAGAATTTAATCTATGACGACACTATGAGACAAAACATCAAGATAACCTGAAAGACCTGAATGCAATGCACAAGGTACAGAAAGCAGAAGAGTTAAAGAAGAATCTGACACTTCAGCAGACGTTTTTACCCGTGCAAAATCACAAAGTCATTTCAAGTGAAGCTACTTTTATGGGAGACACAAATGCACCAGTGCAACTTGCCCCACTTTCCCTGTTGCCAAGTATTGTTGAACCAAGTCGGCACTACGGTGTTCCCAAATACGCACTTTGCTGATAAACTGAGCGCACTGCGCTCTGAGTTCGCACAGCGCTTTGGTGGCTTTGAAGAACAAAAAAAGAATTTTGAGTTGTTTCGCAACCCATTTGCCGTCGATGTGGAAACTGCACCTGTGCAGATTCAGATAGAGCGATTGAGCTGCAGTGTAATGGCACACTGAAGGCAAAGTACGATACTGCACGGCCCGCACAGTTTATTCACTCCATTCCCGCAAAAATGCTCCAGCTCCGTCTACATGCGGCTCGAACCTTGTGCATGTTTGGTACCACATATCTGTGTGAGAAGCTCTTCTCAGTCATGAAGACTAACAAAACAGCACACAGGAGTCGCCTCACTGATGAGCACCTGCAGTCCATCCTGAGAATCTCCACAACACAGAACCTCACACCAAACATAAACAAACTTGTTGCCAAAAAAAGATGCCAGGCGTCCAGCTCTGATAAAATGACATAAGAGCAAAGACAACTGAATGATTTGATTTGTTATTGCTGAAAAGAACACATTTTATTTATATTTCCAGGTTTTGTTATGCACCATGTTCATATTTGAATTTGTATAATTTTGACAGGATATATTTTTATGGAGAGCAAAATCTTTTGGGATATTTAAAATTTAAGTTTATTTTTATATAAAATTACATAAGAGTAAAAAATATTTGTTCTTTTAACGTTTACTTTATTTCTAACTTGTATAATTTAGACAGGATATATTTTTATGGAGAGCAAAATATTATTTAAGGTTTGAGTTGATTTATTCTGGAATAAATGCTCGATGTAGTGCGCGTCAACTCAATCTGAATTGCGCGATCACATTCGAAAAAATATATCTTTTCAAGTTTTATTTAGTCGACACAAATATCTTTGGTTGGAATGTAAGGTGAATTTACTCTTTACATTTCTATGGTGAAGAAAATTGTATGCAATGATGCCTACATTTAACTTACATTCCTACCAAAGACATTTCTGTCGACTAAATAAAAATTCCTTCTATTTAAAATTTAAATAGAACTTGAACAGATACTGATAGTTCATAATATCCAGGCAGACTTGCACGTAAGAGCGGGCGTCATCCGTTTTAACAAACAGCGTATTGCACTGATACGAAATAGCCTGCCCATTTAATTATTTAGGAATGGATAAATAAATTAAGATTTTGTATAAATAATGTTTTTCATTTTTCTTCCTTCATGGATTCTGGCACCCCCAGTATATGTATGTGTGTGTGTGTGTGTGTATATATATATATATATATATATATATATATATATATATATATATATATATATATAATATGACAGCAACACTCATCACTTACAACAGTGACAAAACAATTACACTTATCATCTTACGTTATTTTCAAAATGTTTCCTTTTCTTTTTCATTGCTTCTTTAGCACACTACTTCTCCACTGCGAATCGCGGGTATTTTGCTAGTTTATTATAAATTTTATTAATAAAATCAACAACTAAAACACTTTTTTGAATAAATTCTTTATTTAAAGTACCGGCATGCAAAGTTACTTCTTAATCTGAAAGATGGAGCTGTGGTTTCGTCATTATTTACTTCCATATTCATCGGCAAAACCGGCATTGCGCTGGAAATCTTGAATCTGAAACGATACTCGTTGTATAAACCGACCCCCAAACTCCAAGCCAAAAATCTAGGACGAAATTCTCGGCTTATATTCTGGAATCTACAGTATGTGAAAATGCATGCTGGGAATGTGTAATGGGCTAGAAATTAATGTTAAAAAAAGACATTTCTGTGTGTTCCTCTTAGGAAAAAGACATGTAAATAATAAATATATTGCAATAGGCACCCTTTGTTTGAGAATGGGATGGTAAGTGAAAATGTCAAACTTTCTGAATAATTGTTATAAGTTATTGTTGATGGCCATCTACTACATAAGGGTAGTCTGTCAGTTCTGCGATCCAAATTCAAAGAGTTAGGTACCAAGCTGAGGAGCAGAACTGACAAGGTAGTCTTCTCCGAAGTTCTGCCTGTGCCACGCGCCAGTCCAGGTAAGATTGAGGAGATTAGAAGGCTTAACGCGTGGCTCAAATCTTGGTGCAGGGTAGAAGGGTATAGGTTTATGGGGCATTGGGACTCCTTTTGGAACAGATGGGACCTGTTCCGCGGACGGGTTACATCTGAACCGAGGGGCACCAATGTATTGGGGAGGCGTATGTGTAGGCTAGTCGAGGATTGTTTAAACTAGGGAATGGGGGGGCAGGGAGTTTAGGACAGGCCAGATTTAGATCTATACATGGAAGAACAAACAATGGTGTAGAAATAAAAATGCATAGTAATGTAAATTTTAAGCAAACACATAAAGATAGAAGGATTAACACATTAAAAATAGCTTGCCTTAATGCTAGAAGTATCAAAAATAAGGTAAGTGAGTTGGAGTTGTATGTAGCAGAGCACAATTATGATATTATAGCAATAACGGAAACCTGGCTAAATAACAAAGATGGGGATGAGTGTAACATAGAGGGATACACATTTTTTAGGAAGGATAGACAGAACAGAAAAGGAGGTGGGGTTGCTGTTTATGCCAAACAGGAATTAAATGTAAGTCATCTTCAGTTGGATGATGAGCCCCATCTTAGTGAGGACATGTGGCTTCGCCTGGAAAATATTAGGGAAAAGGTCTCATTTTAGGAGTGTGTTATAGACCACCCAATTCAGACAGTAATTTCAACACACATCTTTTAGTAATATCAAAAGGCAAGTTTACAGGGGATATTATAGTCATGGGGGACTTTAATTATCCAAATATTAACTGGGATAACCTTACAGATGGAGGAGCACAAGAGCAGGAGTTTTTAGAAGTAATCGCGACTGTTTTTAACACAGCATGTTAAAGCACCAACAAGGGGTGAAGCCTATCTGGATTTAGTATTCTGTAATAATCAGGATAGAATTGAGGGTGTAGAGGTGATTGAACCACTAGGGTCAAGTGACCATAATGTAATACAATTCTCAGTATTTTGTAAGAGTACAGATGCAAAGACTAAAATTGTTAAGTTGAACTTTAGTAGGGCTAATTTTGAGCAGATGCGACAAAGTCTAAGTAGGATAGACTGGGATAAGCTTTTAAATGTGGAGACAGTCGAGGAGCAGTGGAACAGGTTTAAAATGTTTTACATGTAATGCAGGACAGATACATACCTAAATTTGGAAGTAATAGGAAACTAAAAAATCTCCACGATGGATTAATAAAGATTTAAAAAGAAGTTGCAAAGGAAAAACTGCTGTATAAGGCATATAAGACTAATGACTGCAAAGAGAACCGTAGCGTATGAGAAAATGAGGGCAACCATTAAGAAGGATATCAGAGAGGCTAAAAGACAGTTGGAGAGGAATATAGCAGATAAGGCAAAGAAGACCCCAAGAGATTCTTTCAGTATTTTAGTAGTAAAAGAACAGTTAAGGAGGAGGTCAAGTTCATCAGGAATAGTAAAGGGAATTAAAAGATACAGACAATGAAATAGCAGATGCCCTAAACTTACATTTTTCTGAGGTGTTTACAAGTGAGCAAGTGGATAACCTGCCAGAGGTAAACACAACTACTAAGGAGGTACTGAGGGATTTGGAAATTGTAGAGGGAGAAGTGCTGCTCAGATTAAATAAGATGAAATCAAACAAATCACCAGGCCCAGATAATATTTATCCTCGTGTTCTTAAGGAGGCTAGTGAGTACATATATAAACCCTTGACACATATTTTTAGGAAGTCACTGTGCACTGGAGAGATTCCAAAGGACTGGAAAATGGCAAATATCATCCCATTATATAAAAAGGGTGACAGGGCAGATCCAAGCAACTATA
Source organism: Polypterus senegalus (assembly GCF_016835505.1). NCBI lineage: Eukaryota > Metazoa > Chordata > Cladistia > Polypteriformes > Polypteridae > Polypterus > Polypterus senegalus. The sequence goes on from NW_024384887.1 coordinate 8,661, forward strand.
GGCCAGTAAGCTTAACAAGCATCACAGGAAAATTAATGGAAGGAATTATTAAGGATAAGATTGAGCAACACATGACAAGGACAGGAGTTATTCTGAACAGTCAGCATGGGTTCAGAAGGGGAGGTCGTGTTTTACTAACATGTTGGAATTCTATGAGGAGGCAACAAAAGGATACGATCAAAGTGGAGCTTATGATATTATTTATCTGGACTTTCAGAAAGCATTTGATAAGGTGCCACATGAGAGGTTGGGCATCAAGTTAAAAGAAGTGGGAATTCAGGGTGATGTTTTTAGATGGGTGCAGAATTGGCTCAGACACAGGAAGCAGAGGGTGATGGTGCGAGGAACCTCATCAGAACTGGCGATGTTAAGAGTGGTGTTCCACAGGGGTCAGTGCTAGGGCCGCTGCTATTTTTAATATATATAAATGATTTAGATAGGAATATAAGTAACAAGCTGGTTAAGTTTGCAGATGATACCAAGATAGGTGGATTAGCAGATAATTTGGAATCCGTTATATCATTACAGAAGGACTTGGATAGCATACAGGCTTGGGCAGATTTGTGGCAGATGAAATTTAATGTCAGTAAATGTAAAGTATTACACATAGGAAGTAAAAATATTAGGTTTGAATACACAATGGGCGGTCGAAAAATCGAGAGTACACCTTATGAGAAGGATTTAGGAGTCATAGTGGACTCCAAGCTATCAACTTCCAAACAGTGTTCAGAAGCCATTAAGAAGGCTAACAGAATGTTAGGTTATATAGCACGATCTGTGGAGTACAAGTCCAAGGAGGTTATGCTCAACCTTTATAATGCACTGGTGAGGCCTCATCTTGAGTACTGTGTGCAGTTTTGGTCTCCAGGCTACAAAAGGACATAGCAGCACTAGAAAAGGTCCAGAGAAGAGCGACTAGGCTGATTCCAGGTCTACAGGGGTTGAATTATGAGGAAAGATTAAAAGAGCTGAGCCTTTACAGTTTAAGCAAAAGAAGATTAAGAGGTGACATGATTAAAGTGTTTAAAATTATGAAGTGAATTAGTACAGTGGATCGAGACTTGTATTTTAAAATGAGCTCATCAAGAACACGGGGACACAGTTGGAAACTTGTTAAGGGTAAATTTCGCACAAACATTAGGAAGTTTTTCTTTACACAAAGAACGATAGACACTTGGAATAAGTTACCAAGTAGTGTGGTAGACAGTAAGACGTTAGGGACTTTCAAAACTCGACTTGATGTTTTCTTGGAGGAAGCAAGTGGATAGGACTGGCGAGCTTTGTTGGGCTGAATGGCCTGTTCTCGTCTAGATTGTTCTAATTCTAATTCTAATTCTATACAGGACATAGATATTTACCTGTCTTATAAAAGAGTACAGTGACCTGATTTGAAAATGAATGAGTTCTGGGTACATTGGTTTCTAATCTGCATACAATGGTACATGTATTTCTTGATAGCTGATAACAATGCTATTACACTATTGTTCAGAAAACAAAATTGATATGTACTTTTGTTTGATCATCATGTTGATCCAGGCAAACATTGAAGTAAATATATACTTCTGGATAAATCGGAATAAAAAAAAATAAAGTTTGGTCTCTGAAATGTTGCGTACCATTTTTATGCGTTTGGCATTTTATCACTATGGCTACCCTCTGCAGCAACAGTGGCTTGTACCTGGCCCAGGTTCCCTTAGTCCTGAGGTCAGTAACAAATAGATTGGCCATATTACAAAATCTAAAACAAACCCAACCTGCTCATCTTTGGGATTTAAATGGAAGAGTGCTTACAAATTAATTTACACAGATATGAGGTGAAAATGTGATCAAACCCAGGATCCTGGACCTGATACTGTGCCTCCAAACTGCCTTTAAAACCTCCTGAAAATGGCAAATTACAAAGTGACATGTCTCCAGTTTTGAAATTGGCACAGGTTTAAAAAAATAGCAACTAAAATGTTCATATAAAATAAAAATTTAGCAACTGAAATAGTCACTAAAATAAAGACATGATTCATCCAAAATAAAGGCGATGGTTAAAGTATGTTGTACAGCAAAACAAACTGCGGTTAATGGAGGTCACAGAACTAGTGAACTAGAACTGGGAAGATTACATTACATAGGCATACATTAGAAAGTCCAATATAATTTAATATATATAATATTTATGTTAATTTGACATAAAATTATAAAATCTAAAAATCTATAAAAATTAATCTAATCCATTGAAACATTCTTATAGTTCCTTGTCACTTTCTTGCCATTCTACTGTATATACTCAAATATAAGCCGACCCGAATATAAGCAGAGGTACCTAATTTTACTTACAAAAACTGGAAAAACTTATTGACTCGAGTATAAGCCTTGGGTGGGAAATGGAGCAGCTACTGGTAAGTTTCAGTAATCAAAATAAATACCAATAAAATTACCGTACATTAATTGAGGTATCAGCTCATTAATTGAGCACACAGCCCTGAATGAGTCTCACAGAGGCTGCACAGCACCACACAGAGCCCGCAGCAGTTCTTCTGCCGCCCACAGACCAACCAGAAGTGACATCATTGGCTGTTCAAGAGCAGGGCGGGATTTCCCTAGAATGGTGTGAAAAGATTGAGAGGGAGAATTAGTGCACTTTGCCACCCACTGGTCTGGCATGGAATCACATGTATTCAAGCCCTTTAGGTGTCTCCTAAACACACGTGTGACACTGTCTTTCTTCAAGTGCATGTCCATGTATGAAACAAGGTGCATTTTTCACAGCAAATGCTCCTTCTTCAGTCTTGCACCCTGCATTTTCTGAATGCAGCTCTTGTTGTCTTTAGCAAAGTGTAGCTCTTTTTTCCCACCTTGTACTTATTTTAGCCAAAGAAGCTAATTCATAATACTGATAGGAATCAAGGAAGACCATAGGCATCATAAGATGCAGGTGATGTTCATATAGACCTAGAAGTAAGAAAACGATTACAGATTTTCTCACTTCTTTACATATATTTAGTTGAACATATAATCCACTTTCTCAAAACCTTAAACATACACTCAAAAGAAATTGGTGATCTGTAAAAACCAAAACTTCAATAGCAAAAGTAAGCATTAAACTCATTGGCATGCTTCCAACTAAACCAAACCTTTTACTTAGGTGGCAAGTAAAAAAATAGACCTTTAATGAACCACTTGCATACCACTGCAGCACAGTGGAAACTTAACTTTGTGACCATCCTCGGTCCCTTTGTTCTTGTAAATTTGCATATCTGTGAAGGATAAATGGCAAGAAATGTGATATGTTATAATGGCTCAGTGTTGGCATGGCAGAGGAGAACCCCATAATGGCTGATTATAGCAGACATTGTCACATTACCTCCACACTGACATGCTGTACAAAAACTTTATACCCCCTTCTCTTCCTTTTTAGTGAGCTAGAATCCTGAACTATCAATAAAGTTTCACTTTTATAGTGTTTCTCAGATGACAAACTAAAAGATTCTTTACCAAGAAAAGAGACAGATGCAACTATATCACAGTATGCATAATGTAAAGTACTCAAGTGTTGAAATGCCTTACAAACTGTAAATCTACAGTATACAGTCAGGCACATAATGGATTACTATATATTACAAAAAAGGACCATCATGGTACAGTGTGTGTTGCAGAGATACATTATTTAGAGTAGATGCTGTATTGGATTTACATGTGCATATTGTAAGCACTGCTTCTTGACTCTGTCCGAATGTCTTTCAAAAGAACCCATTATGCTAATTTCCTTTTCATCCTATTGCGATGAAGGATTGTATGATTAATATGGTAATTTGAGGAATACCTTGGAATGTACTGTGTCTTGGTCCTTTATAAATCTTTATTAATGCTTTATGAATCTTCTTTTAATTTCTTGTAACGTAATAAAGCAGTTGGCTATGACCAGTTCACAATTGCTGTTTCTTGTTTATTTGGCAAGAGCAGTTGTCTGCCTTTATTATAAGACCTCTTGCCAGCTTTGTGAAAATACAGTAATAGTACATGTCATACTTCATACCAGACTACAATCATCATTTTATACATACTAGTTTTACAAGTAGTACAGTACTACAACATTATGGGATAAGCACTTACACACACACAATACAAATGTATAGGCCTCTCACTGTTATTGCATATGGTGTATTTTATATGAGTGGCACAGTGGCGCAGTGGGTAGTGCTGCTGCCTTGCAGTTAGGAGACCTGGGTTTGTTTCCTGGGTCCTCCCTCAGTGGAGTTTGCATGTTCTCTCCATGTCTGTGTGGGTTTCCTCCGGGTACTCCAGTTTGCTCCCACAGTTCAAGGACATGCAGGTTAGATAGATACTTTATTAATCCCAAGGGGAAATTCACATACTCCAGCAGCAGCATACTAATAAAAAAACAATATTAAATGAAACAGTGATTAAAAATGCAGGTATAACGGACAATAACTTTGTATAATGTTAACGTTTAATAGGGGTGGAATTGAAGAGTCGCATAGTGTGGGGATTAGGTGCATTGGCGATTCTAAATTGTCCCTAGTGTGTGCTTGGTGTGTGTGGGTGTGTGTGTGCATGCGTGCCCTGCGGTGGGGTGGCGTCCTGCCCAGGGTTTATTTCCTGCCTTGTTCCCTGTGTTGGCTGGGAATGGCTCCAGCAGACCCCCGTGACTCTGTAGTTGGGATATAGCGGATTGGATAATGGATGGATGGATGTATTTTATATCATATATGTATTGAACAAAAGCAATGATACATTTACACATTTACATTTTATTTGCATACATTACTATCCAGAATTACAGTATATACTACAGCATATGTGAATACTCTAATATTCCTTTCCTGCTTACAGCAAATAGTGACTTCTTTTTTACAGTTTTTTTTTTAATGTTATTAATTATTAATGCTAAGATTTGGCCTAGACTATAATGTTACAGGCCTATATGCCTATACTATAATATTGCAATCCCGTGCTCTTGCTCAATTGCAATTTGGACAAGCTGTGAACTTGAGAGATATCACAGGATGAGCATAAAGTAAGAGATTCTGAGGAACATAAAGTGGGATATACAGGTAAAATTCCGTTACAACGAACTGCCAGGGACCTAAGAAATATTTTGGTGTAATGAAAATTGAGTAGTAATGAGATTCTGTATTTGTCACTATAGTGCTTTCTTTAACTTGCATCCAGGCGTTTGCAATCATTTCAATAGCTTCTTTCGTGTTCATTTTAATCTCCTCCTTTCTACAAGTTATGCTGACGAGAATTATTCTCAGCATTTCATTGTGATAATACACTTTCAGGGAGTGAATGATGCCCAAATCTAATGACTGAAGCACTGCTGCGCAGTTGGGTGGGAGGAATTCAACACAGACATTATTTCAATGTGGAAGCATGTTGTGGGCAGCACAGCTATCAATCAGAAGCTGAATCATCCTTTTCTTCTTCTTATTGTGAGGTTTCTGAACTCTTTTGGGACCCCCCTCACTCCCCACCCTAACGGGAACAACACTGTGAAGTGCGTCCCGAAGCGTGATTGCTGCATCTGTGGAAGATTGTTTGCCCGTTGCCGGGGCAGGGAAACAGCAGGCTTACAGCGCTGCAGTGAAGCTCCACAGAAGCAAATCATAAAAGATCAGGGTCATGCTATAAGTCCCTGTCTTGCACCCCAAAACACGAGGCTGAGTCTCAGTACTTTACTTTAGCAAAACCAGCTTTATTCAGCTTGAAACAGGAACAGCAGGGCTATTTATTGTAGCATGACATGACACTCTCCTATGCACAGACACAGCAGTCAGGCAGGGTCGTGGCCAAGTAATACTGTTCCCTGCATTTACGATATTTCTTGCATCACCCATCGAGATATTTTCTGTTTGCTTCAGTGAAGAGCCGCAGTAGAGCTTTGAGCCTGATGTTGTTCTGGCAATGGATAAACAGTCTTCCACAGATGCAGTGATCGCACTTCGGGATACTCTTCACCGTGTTGTCCAGTTGTGGGAGGTCCCAAGAGAGTTTAGAAACCTTAAATTTTCTTGAATGAGTGCTGCATTAATAGGAATGTTTCTTGAACGAGCATCACTGAACCACATAAAAACTGCTTTTTCGATGTCTTCAAATGCATCAGTTCGTATACATTTGCAACCCGAGATTTTTCTTATTTTTTTTGCTCGGTCTTGAATATGAAAGAAAGTTGACAGTGTCGATGATGAAATTCCGAATTCACTGGCAACGTCTTTTTTTCTTTTTGCCGCAATCGACGGCTGCAAAAATTTAAAGTTGTTTTTTTTCTAATATGAACGGTTATTGTTTTTTTTGTGTCAGCCGTTTCTATAGGAGGGTGACAATGAGTTAAATTTCAATGGATGTGTTTCAAATGTTGATGAGCTATAAGCAAAAGTTATCACTGAAAACCACCAAAAACAAAAACAGCAAAAAAAAAAGAACAATACTAGGAAAGTTCGAAGAAAGAAAAAAAATTACAGTGTTTCCGTTTGGGGATCATTGTGCACAACTAAGATGGGACCACAGAACTAACTGCTCTGAGGATGATTCATTCACGCATTTCAAGGTCCTTTGGGCACTTCCTATCTGCTGAATGTATTTTGTAGTAACAAGATTTCTATAGACTCATGTCATATGGGGAAACTGTCGGGACCATAAAACTACTTCGTTGTAATGAAAATTTCATTTTAAAGATATCCGTTGTAACCGAATTTTACCTGTATTAAATATTCAGCTTTACTAAGCTGATAGCATATGTTTTTATAATGGCAAACTGTGCCAGCATCACTATGCATATATTTTTACTGTATAAAGGGCAACCTGAAGAGTAATTGGATAGAAATGCCAACTCATCGATTCAGTGTCCTGGGTTACAATTACAATACAACTTATTTTTTTTATATAGCGCTCTTCATTGAGTGCAGGTGTGGAACACTATGAGCAATTCTCAGTCAAAATACAAGTACAGATAATGCTAATTACTAAATACAGAAGTGGTACACATATAAATACAGGTTTGTTAAAACACACAGAGAACAAGGTAGGAATTTTTTGTTTAATCAATTTTTCATTTTACATTTAAATTATTTTAATGTTGATATTAGGATGTGATTAAACACTTGGACAAAAACAAAGTTAACAAGAAGCAAGTGTAGTTAAGGTGGAATGACAGTCTTGCAGAGTAAAAGTGTCAGGTTTTGTGGTATTAATATTTGAAACACTTGATCCAATGCAAACAGATGTCATCTATGATTCGTGACCCATGATGATCTTGTGGCATCAACTGTCACAAACACAGTTAAATTGTTAGCAGCAGGAACACATGATCCCTTGGAATTGGTTGGTCTGGTATGGCTTGTTTCTTCTTCTAGTCAGACAGTTTGTTCGTTTGTAGACCTAGACCTTTCTTGCAGCTCAGTATCTGCATTCAAATTCAAGTGCTGTCATCTTCAATGTGTTAGGAAAAAAACATATTTTACTTGCAGATGTAAAGACTTAAAAGTTTTGTTCCATATTAGTCAGTATTGCAATACTTCATCTGCAATTTCTGAAAGCTACTTATGGTTCCCAAAATAATATCTCATAATGTGTTAGGCCTGTTTTGTTAGGGGTACAAAATTAGTGCGAGCAGCAAAACAGATGGTGTTTTTATCCAATCCCAACTTGACTCTTGAATAATTTGTTTTTAATGGTCAAAATGATTTCAGAAGTGTGGTAAGCCTAATGTATAAATTTCCACTCATTGCATTCGTTATTTTCAAAAATAGATTCCTCAATAAAAATAAATTCCTGTATACCGTAGATCCTGTTATATAAGCCGAGAATTTTGTCCTAGATTTTTGGCTTGGAGTTTGGGGGTCGGTTTATACAACGAGTATCGTTTCAGATTCAAGATTTCCAGCGCCAATGCGGTTTTGCCGATGAATACGGAAGTAAATAATGACGAAACCACAGAGCCATCTTTCAGATGAAGAAGTAACTTTGCATGCCGTTACTTTAAATTAAATAAAGAATTTATTCAAAAAAGTGTTTTAGTTGTTGATTTTATTAATAATATTTATAATAAATTATCGGGAAGTTTAAAATGAAATTTTTTGTTTTGATTCTGATCAACATCTTGCGTTACGAAACAGATGCGGTCACGTGTATCCGCTTGCGTGATTGTAAACAAACAACCGAGAGCGTCCGTAGCGTCAGTCAGAGCCCAGATACATGTGTTTGTGGATGTAATTTCCGTCATTGCACTATATATATATAATTCATTAAGACCATGCAAGCAAGACACATAATTGCTAAGGAAGGAAGAGAAGGTAAAAGTAAGCGATTGCAATCGAAACGAAGATAGACATTGTGTGGAAATATCTCCTCCCTTACTATAGCCCAAAGATGTCAAATTAAATGGTGAGTACAGTATGAAATTGTTTCTAGAATAGAATGCCTTTTATTGTCACTATACGCATCTACAATGAGATTAAAAGCAGCTCCTTCAGTGCAGAAAAAAGTTCTGTATAGGGCTTGTATGGTTGTTTTTTAGCTTTAGCATAACGCCGGATCTGCGGCCCCGCTTCTGCTTTCTTTACCTCCTCCGTCTGTGTTGTCTCCTAGACCCGACAACAATCCACGGAAAAACCCTGCTGGTCTCGCTATGTTGTCTGGGATGTTGTGCATGTGATGAAAAACACTCGAAACAGATGTCTGGCTCTGGACACCAATGTCTATAAGGTTCTGAATGGTGTGGCGGATGTTCGCCAAACCGATCGTGCTCAAACAAGGACAAAAAAAAAAGTACAAAAACAACAAAAAAGTGCACTGAAAAGGAGAGCCCTGAGCCGCTGCGACCATGCGTGCCACCATGCTCCTAGCTTAATCGAAGTAGACTTTTTATAACTTTTTGGTTAGTACATTAAAAAAATATTGGTATTTTGGTAAATTATGCACATTATGTTATATATCAAAAATGCCGGCAGTCTCAGATTTTCGCCGATAAACATTATAAATATACCCGAAGAGACACTTTTAAGGAAATTTAGAAAATTTTGCTTGGAGAAGGGGGTCGGCTTAAATACTGGTCATCGGCAGATACATGTAATTTAGTAGGTAGAGAAGGGGTTCGGCTAATATACCGGGTCGGATCTACGGTAGTTGTATCTAGTTTGGCCATTGTTGTGGACTCCCCTCAATTAAAGCATATTCATTAGGTAAAAAGCATTCAATATGTCTTACAATTTTGTAACCTCGTACGGTTAATTCCACTTTTTCAAAATATTAACATGTAAGATTTGCATTGGCTTACGTTAGCTGCATGTTCTGACCTTGTCATTTATTGAACTTATATGCTCCTCTACTACTGCTGGACCCAGCCGCTGCTGAAATTCATTGGGGGTCAGACAGGATTAACAGAAGGACCTGGATACCTTTTTTGAATTTGCAAAGTTTTCTTTTCTTGTCATAATTATGTTTTTGTGCCTCCTGTTCACGCTGCTGATGCTCCACCACAATAGAGGGCAATTTAGAAATCTGTGAAACGACTTGATTGACAAATCTCACCCCATGAGTTTCACTGCAAAACCCTGTCCATTCCTCCCAAAAATATTCAATACCATTTGTGGTCGGCGGCCAAATAACAGTTTGAATGGACTCAAGCCAGTGGATGCCTGGGGTGACTCCCAAATAACAGGAGGAAGGGCAACACGGAGCACCCAGGAGGTTGGGTCATCATGTGCCACCCTCCAAATCATCTGTTTTAAAGTCTTGTTAAATTGTTCAGTCAGGCATTTAATTTGTGGGTAATAAACAGTGGTGCTCAATTGTTTATTTGCAAGGATCTTACACTGCCGCTTCATGACATGAGAAGTGAAGGGCATACCTTGTTCAGTTCAAATCTTGGGAGAAATGCCAGTATGCACAGATCTTTCTTATAGAGCCCTTAGCCTTAGTCACCTTGGGGTACCTTGTTGCATGATCAACCAACATGGGTATGTATTGATTACCATTCTTACTCTCGGGAACTGGGCCAATAATGTCTAACTCAACCTTCTGAAAGGGGGCATCCAAAATAATCATCAATGAGATGGGAGCCCTAGAAGGTCTATGAGCGGAAACAACTTGACCATTGGGGCAAGACTTACAAAACTGCTCCACATCTCGGCCCATATTCAGCCAATAAAAGCATTTCTTAATGCAATCCCTTGCCTTCTCTGTTGCTGAAAAGTGAGCAATTTTTACTGTGCCTGCTCAGGACCACCAACTGCTCAATCAGCCTTTCTTCTATGCAGTCAGAAATCACCCAATATAAGAAATCATTCTTAATCAAAAAGTATGGTGTTCTGAAATTCTGGACCTCGATGTCCATATATTATGAGTATTTTGTGACATGTGTTTGTTTAAATGCAAAGTCTAAGCTGCTGTTGGCCTGTTGCGATTCAAACTCAATTTTAGTATGTATATATATTGTAAAGAATACACAAACAAGCATAAAGGTTTGGGGTTTCCGGCCCCGTATAGTGTAGAAAGATCACAAAATATGGTACAGTTATCATCAACGGTCAGTACGTGATTGTATCATAGAGTCGACCGCCCAGAGATGGCGGAGGAGGAACATTTATGGAGGAGGGACCGGAAGAAGAGAAGTATGCTGGGTAGGAGCCGAGATGGATGGTGGGATTGCTGACGTCACAAGGAGTAGACCGAAGAAGGGCGGAAGTAGTGTAGTGCGGGTAGTAATGCAGGCAGATTCATGGCGGCAGTGCGTCTTTCTTTCTCGGAAACAAAGAGAAAGGTTAGTACCCCGCCACTCCCTCCTGGCATATGATTTCGCAATATCATTTGGGTCCGTCCACAGCCCCCTACTCGCATGTGCGTGACACGACCCCCCCCTCAGCCCAGACCCATCCGGTCTGGTGGACCGAACCGAGAGGTCGTGGAGTCGGGAGAGGGCATCGGTATTGCCCTGAAGGTTGCCCCGACGATAAGTGATGGTGAACTTGTAGGGCTGCAGATCCAGAAACCACCTGATGACTCGGGGATTCGACTCCTTATGCAGTGCCATCCACTGAAGAGCAGTGTGATCAGTCACCAGAGTGAACTCACGACCCAACAGGTAATACCGCAGACGAGTCACCGCCCACTTAATGGCCAAGGCTTCCCTCTCCACTACCACATACCTGTTCTCCTGGCCCAGCAATTTCCGGCTCAGGTACATCACGGGGTGCTCAACACCATCGACACTTTGGCTCAACACGGCGCCCAGGCCTGTGTCCGAAGCATCGGTCTGGAGAATAAAAGGCAGAGAAACATCAGGGGTTTTTAATATTGGTGCTGAGGTTAGGGCCTTCTTCAAGTCACTGAATGGTCGTTCCGCCTTGTCATTCCATACAACATATAAGGGAGCGCCCTTCTTTGTCAAGTTAGTCAAGGGTGCTGCCCTTTCAGAGAAGTGGGACACGAACCGTCAGTAGTACTCCGCTAGCCCTAAGAAAGCCTGCACCTGTCTCTTGGTATTCGGATGGGGCCATTCCAGGATGTCTTTTACTTTGGAACATTGTGGTTTCACCTGTCCCCGTCCCACTAGGTAGCCTAAATACTTGGCCTTCTTCAGGTCGAAGAAACATTCACGGGATTGATCACGGAGACCAGCCTTAGCTAGTGTCGGCGAGGACAGTGAATACCTGCAATAGATGTTCCTCCCAGGTGCGGAATAGATGACTACGTCATCCAGGTAGGCAGCACAATAGGACTGGTGGGGCTTTAGCACTCTGTCTACCAGACGTTGGAAGGTCGCTGGTGCCCCGTGCAGCCCAAATGGCAGGACCTTATATTGCCAATGTCCACTAGGGGTACTGAAGGCAGTTTTTTCTTTGGCAGAAGCCGTTAAGGGAATTTGCCAGTACCCTTTAGTCATGTCCAGGTTAGTCAAATATCGAGCCGTACCCAATCGTTCAATGAGGTCATCCACCTGGGGCATCAGGTAGGCATCGAATTTGGAGACCTGGTTAAGACGTCTAAAGTCGTTACAGAATCTCCAAGAGCCATTTGGCTTGGAAACGAGAACGATAGGACTGGACCAGGGACTATGGCTTTCTTCAATAATGTCCATGTCCATAATGCATTGGACTTCAAGTTCCACCTCTGCGCGTTTTGCTTCCGGGAGGCGATAGGGTCTCTCCCGGAATACCACGCTGGGTTCTGTGATGATGTTGTGCTCAATCAGTGAAGTACGGCCCGGTGAGTCACTCACCACTTCGGGGATGGACAGGAACGTTTGTTTTAACTCCTGTCGCTGTAGGGGCGTTAGGTCTGGTCCGAGGTTAAGGGCTGGAATGCAAGCGAAAAGGGAGAGGGTCCTACCAGGGTCAGAAGCTTCATCCCTGTCTTTCCAAGATTTTAACAAATTCACGTGGTATACCCTCTTGCTCGGACGATGATTCGGCTGTTTTACCAAATAATCGACTAGTCCCTTTCTTTCCTTAACCTCGTATGGCCCTTGCCAATGAGCCAATAGTTTGGAGTGGGAGGTGGGAGCGCGCACCATAACTCCAACTTCCGGATAGAATACCCGGAGAGTCGAGTTGCGGTTATAACACCGTGCTTGCGCACGAGTCATGAGATCTTTTAGGAGGGGTCTAATTCTGTTTAGTCTGTCGCGCAGTTGCGGCACATACTCTAATACATTCATGGAGGGCAGAGCCTCAGCTTCCCATCCTTCTTTTATTATATCCAAAAGTCCCCGAGGCTGCCGTTCATATAACAGTTCAAAAGGGGAGAAACCCGTAGAGGCTTGGGGTACCTCCTGATAAGCAAAAAGCACGAGAGGCAAGAGCTGATCCCAGTTCCTACCATCCGCACTGACTACCTTGCGCAGCATCTGCTTGAGAGTCTGATTGAACCGTTCTACCAATCTGTCTGTTTGCGGGTGATAGACAGACGTCTTCAGATGCTTAATACGGAGTAACATGGCAACCTCCCTGAACGTATCCGAGGTAAAGGGTGTACCCTGGTCTGTAAGGACTTTTTTGGGTATACCCACCCTAGAAAATAGGTTGACCAATTCCCGTGCGATGTTTTTTTTGTGTAAGCGGAGCGCAGCGGAACCGCCTCTGGATATCGAGTCAGCGTGTCGAACATGACCAATATATATTTATGGCCACGGTTCGAGGGCTCCAGGGGTCCTACAAGGTCTACCCCATCCTGTCAAAGGAGCGTCAATCAGGGTTTTGGAGCAGAGGAGCCACGGTCCCTCCTAGGTATCTGACGGGTCTGAGATTCCGGGCAGGACTGACAGAAACGTTGGACCTCCTCATTAATTCCGGACCAATAAAAACGGAGCTTTATTCTCTCTAAGGTTTTCTCAGCCCCGAGGTGGGCGCCAAGGAGGTGGGCATGAGCTAGTTCGCAAACCTCCGCGCGGAAGGTACGGTACTAGCAACAACTTCCGTACCTCGCCCTCATGCGTCGCGACTCGATACAACAGATTATTTTCTAAAACAAAGTAGGGCTCCCGTGGTATGGAACTATCAGCCTGGCGGCTGCTGGGGAAAACGATAGCATTCTGGGCAAAATTCAGTGAATCATCATTCCACTGTTCCCTTTTAAATGACACAGGCGTGGATCTAAACTGATGATCCATGCTGGCTAGAGGATCTTGTGAGTCGGGGAAAATAATGGTTCCTTGGCTCATGCCCTCCCCGGCGGATACTTCTGGGTCAGGGTCCGTCACCTGAGTTTCTTCCCCTGGCTTTCTACGTCATCATTGTCTGCCTGAGTGCGGCGTGGGAGCAGGGGAGGTGCCCGCCCAGGGTGCCCCGCCCATCCATAACCAGACACAACGAGGCCCCAGGAGTGTTTGTTATTTTACCACTGGTTTTATATGACCAGTCGTGTCCCAAAATCACTGGAAAAGGAGCCTCAGGTAACACGGCAACCGACAACCGACTCAAGTCCCCTTTCCGGGCGATATAACACTCCGCGGAACGATATGATCTGGTCGTACCATGTACACAAGTGACTTGTAATTGTTGTTTTAGCCACTGTCGCAGTAAAATATAATGGCGAGCTACATTGGTTATGTTGCTGCCGGAATCAAGTAGAGACACAACCGAGTACCCATTCACCAATACCACTCCCGTATTAGGGATAGCCAGAGGGTGTGACAGAGCACAGTACCTTTCAGCAGTGACCCAAGTGCAGTCCATAGGCTCGACGTTGAGTGGACAGGCTGGTAACAGATGTCCTGCCTTGCCACACTTGAAACAGCGTGGAGAGGCCGGCTTTTCTCTGGGCTTCATCGAGGCTTCCGCAGCGCGGCGAGTGGGCTCAGGGGTGACGGCACGACCCTGTGGAGCCCCGCGAGCTGACCTTTCCAACCCCCCGGTTCGGTGAACCGCGAGCTGACAGCTCAGGGCGTCCAGGAGACCCTTCATGTCTTTGAAGGGGTAGCGTCGGACCAGCTGGGCGAGGTGACTGGGCATGGCTTTGACTAGCCCCTCACATGCCACTGTTTCTACAACTTTCTGGGCTTGGGGACCTTCGGGCCATAACCAGTGCCCCATCTTGCCCCAGAATTCAAATGCCTGGGCTCTTGCCGGCCGATCAGGGTCAAATTGCCAGTTACGCCACTCCGCTCGCCTGCTGGTCCGACATGATGCCGTAGTGCCCCAGGATCTCCGTTTTTAGGAGGTCATAATTTGCGGCCTCCTCCTCAGGGAGGTCGTAATAATCCCACTGCGCGGGACCTTTCAAGTATGGCGCCAGGATGGACGCCCACTCGATCCGCTGCCACTGGTTCCGGGTGGCCGTCCTCTCAAATATGCCGAGATATGATTCTATATCATGCGCCTCGGTCAATGGAACAATCAGAGGAGGTGGAGGTAAGTATGGCGGATCTGGTCTTACCGTCTCTGCGGTGGCCAATCTTAACTTGGTATCTTCGAGTTTCCGCTTTGTTGCGGCCTGCTCGAGTTGAAGGGACTGTATCTGTGCCGCCATCCCTTGCAGCATGCTGTTCAGGTCCTGTGCTTCTGACATGTCCTTCCCACTTCACAGCGGAGAAGTAGTGTGTTAAAGAAGTAATGAAAAAGAAAAGGAAACATCTTGAAAATAACGTAACATGATCGTCAATGTAATTTATTTTGTCAGTGTTATGAGTGTTGCTGGCCATGTGAACAGTAATGTTGTTTCAAATCTCACAGCTTGGATTGCTGCTGTCCTAATCGGTTTGAGTTTCATGGTTTGTTTCAATTACGACAGTATTTGTAGGACTTGTGTTGAAGTGACATTCGGCATCTGTCAAGCGTTGTAAGTATACAACTAGTTTCATCGACTTCACATCCAGCTTTTGAGAGTTTAAACATTCATAAACATCAAAGTGTCCACTACTGAAATCGTCACCTGTGAATCTAAGATGTTTAAGAGGCATTGGCGGTTGTCCAAAGGTGTAAAATATTTGGCCATTTCAGCACACTTGAAAGTGACAACCGAACAATTCAGCGGCAGCCATCAACTCGCATGCAGATGCATAGGTGAAGGGCTTAAGCATTTCACTCTTCTAGTGCTCCTGTGTAGTATAATTATCTCCTGTACCATCATCAGTCCACACCTTGAACCTGTCCCAGTCATTCAATACATAAGACACAATGTTTCTCCAGATATCAAGAGTGAGCCTGATATGGCCATGCAATATGTAACAAAGAGAATGGAAAAGATAGGTGCAAACTCCGGGCATGGAAACCACTCGGTAAGTGACAGTTCTTTGATCGATGATGATCACCTCGATAGACATGTTAATGCGGGTATGGTTGGAATGATAAAGGAAATGGGTACCTGAACAATGTAAAGTAAGTCTAAAATACCTACACAATAACTATAATCGTAATAAATGAACAATAAAACTGCGGAGAAGCTGTGGATTAAATAAAAAGGCTGTAGTTATCAGCAGGGAGACGTTAATCCCGTGGCGAAGCAAGGAAGGGAATGTAGAGACTGGAGCAACGGACGGACCTTATATGGCGGGCACCCAACAACGTGGGAGGCGTTGGGATGGGGGACCCAATGCCACCTCACACAGTGACTGAGCTGCAGGCTATGGACGTATATATGAACGCAAGTAGGATTCAGTTAGCGTTGGGAACCTGCGTACCAAATTTCTTGAAGATGGGCCCATAAGTAACAAAGACTGTTGAAAAGTTCAATATGGCGGCCGACAGTGGCATCATACCACGAAATAAGTACCAAATTTCAGTCTTCTACCTACGAGAATTTGGAGAATTAGTGACGTTGGAAAGTTCAATATGGCGGCTGAAAGTGGCATCATACCACCAAAATAAGTACGTACATTGGTTTCGGTTAAGCGCGGGAAGCCGCCTACCAAATTTTGAAGATGGGGCCATAAATAAGAAAGTTCAACATGGCGGATGTTGTTAACCGTTACGCGTAGAATTTTGAAATGAAACCTGGTTAAATTTTGTAAGTAAGCTGTAAGGAATGAGCCTGCAAAATTTCAGCCTTCTACCTACACGGGAAGTTGGAGAATTAGTGACGTTGGAAAGTTCAATATGGCAGCCAACAGTGGCGTCATACCACCGAAATAAGTATGTACATTGGTTTCGGTTAGCGCGGGAAGCCGCCTACCAAAATTTTGTGAAGCTGGGGCCATGAATAAGAAAGTTAAAATGGTGGATGTTGTTGACCGTTATCGTAGATTTTGAAATGAAACCTGCTTAACTTTTGTAAGTAGGCTGTAAGAAATGAGCCTGCCAAATTTCAGCCTTCTACTTACACGGGAAGTTGGAGAATTAGTGATGAGTCAGTGAGTGAGTGAGTCATTGAGGGCTTTGCCTTTTATTATAGTATATATATATATATATATATATATATATATATATACAGTAATCCCTCCTCGTCATGAGGGTTAGTTCCAGACCCCCGATAGGTGAAAAATCAGCAAGTAGAAACCATATGTTTGTATGGTTCTTTTTATATATTTTAAGCCCTTATAAACTCTCCCACACTGTTAACATTATTAGAGCCCTCTAGACATGAAATAATGCCCTTTAGTCAAAAGTTTAAACTGTGCTCCATGACAAGTCATAGATGACAGTTCTTTCTCACAATTAAAATAATGCAAACATATCTTCTATTCAAAGGGGTGCCGTCAGGAGCAGAGAATGTCAGTGAGAGAGAGCGAGATAAAAGCAAACAATCAAAAAATCAATACGTGCTTTTAAGTATGCCAAAGCACCGTGATAAAGCGGCATTTTGTAGAGGAGCGTCCGTATCCTCTAGGCGAACAGCCTCTGTGCAAACAGCCCCTCTGCTCACACCCCCTCCATCAGGCGAAGAGAATGTCAGAGAGAGTGAGAGAGAGAGAAAGCAAACAATCAAGCACCGTGCGGGAAGCATATCTTATATCATTAAGGAGTTTTAGTTAATATGTAATACATGCTCTGATTGGGTAGCTTCTGAGCCATCTGCCAATAGCGTCCCTTGTATGAAATCAACTGGGCAAAGAAACTGAGGAAGCATGTACCATAAATTAAAAGACCCATTGTCCCTTGAAATCCATGGACCATGAAAATCCGTGATATATATTTAGATATGCTTACATTTAAAATCCGCGATAGAGTGAAGCCGCGAAAGTCGAAGTGCAATATATCAAGGGATTACTGTGTGTGTGTGTGTGTGTATATATATATGTATATGTATGTATGTATATATATGTATATATATGTATATGCCTGTATATATCTCTCTTCTGTCAAGCTTGGGTCACAGAATTGCACAGGAGACTGGAAAAGTGATCAGGTTTCCAAGGTACAAAACTTTTATTGCTGAACTGGCAGGTACAAACACAAGAGCTTATTCATAAGAGGTTTGTCAACAGCAGAAAAGCACACAGGTTGCAGCTGTTTCTTTGCCATAGGTTTACTGTTTGTAGAGCGACAACTCACAGTTAAGAGCTTAAGAGCGTGCAGCTGGTGGTTCTATGTGGAAGGAAAAATGGAGCAGGGGAATTACTGAACTGCACATGAGCGACAGCTGCCGCCATTATGAGCAGCTAACTGCTGGCTATACCTGTCAGTAATCTATACTAATAAAAGGCAAAGCCCTCACTGACTGACTCACTCACTCACTCACTCACTGACTCATCACTAATTCTCCAACTTCCCGTGTAGGTAGAATGCTGAAATTTGGCAGGTTCTACGCATAATGGTCATAACTGGAACCTATTTTTTCGTCCATAGACTATAATAGACGTCTGCTTTCGATGGCCGTGGGAGGCGGAGTTACACCTCCCGTAATTTAGATGCCTCCCCATATAAGGCCGTCCGTCAGCGGCAATCCAATAGAAACACTGCCGTTAAATATTCACGGGTCAAGGACTGTGCTTATGCAGACGAAGATGAGATGGTCAGGGTGCGAGACAAACTTTTAAGTGCCGGGTCTTAGCTAACATTAAATACAGCCCGTGGACATCGCACAAGATGGCACCAGCACAGCTAGGAACCTTGATGCATCTACACCAAGCGGCTCACGTGAACTGACGCAGTGCACAGACAAAAAGCAACAGTTCCAAATAGTGCTGAACAAAAAACGAATTACATAATTGAGAAGGCAGCAAAAAAATATGAAGCGTCTAACACATACAAGCATATTCATAAGTGCTACTATTGCGGAAACAAAGCACACCATGGAAAAAGTCAATGTCCCGCTAAAGGAAGACAGTGTAAAAAAAAAAAAAACCAGTGCATGCAGTGTGTCACGTCTCAGATAAAGAGGAAGACCAGCTGTTTATTGATGCAGTAAGAAACGAATCGATGAATGAAACCTGTTATCTTTACAACGATTGACAAACACAGAATGTAACTTGAACACAACACATCCTACAAATACGAACCTGATTGAAAGAAATAATGATAATCAAATCCTTGATGACAGCAACACTCATAACACTCACAAAACAATTACTGTATATTGACAATCATGTTACGTTATTTTTAAAATGTTCCCTTTTCTTTTTCATAACTTCTTTAACATACTACTTCTCTGCTGCGAAAGCGCAAGTATATATATATAAAGTAAGAGCGAGGGGAGGGTGACTTATTGAGGCACGCAGGCGAAACCCCAGTAGCACGCGAGCTTGATGTAGTGCGTGTCAACTCGATCTGAATTGCGCGATCACATTCGAAAAAATATATCTTTTCAAGTTCTATTTAGTCGACACAAATATCTTTGGTTGGAATGTAAGGCCAATTTACTCTTTACATTTCTATGGTGAAGAAAAATGTATGCCATGATGCTTACATTTAAGTTACATTCCTACCAAAGACATTTCTGTCGACTAAATAAAAATTCCTTCTATTTAAAATTTAAATAGAACTTGAACAGAGTACGATAGTTCATAATATCACGCAGACTTGCGTAAGGCGGGAGTCATCCGTTTCAACAAGCAGCGTATTGCACTGATCTGAAATAGCCTACCCATTTAATTATTTAGGAATGGATAAATAAATTAAGATTTTGTACAAATAATATTTTTCATTTTCTTCCTTGATGGATTCTGGCACCGCCAACAGCAGTTAACTCATGTAGCAAAGTGTAAAATGTTATGTATAATTTTATTTTTTTTTGTTATGAACTTCCCCAAAAGTGTTGATCCCTGTAAATAGTTTATAGTATACCAACAATATAATCTGTTGTAGTACGGCGTTAATTAAGCGTCACACCTCACAACCTCGTGCACCACGTTTTGGCTCTAATGCCAGAAGCGTGGTGGGCCTCTAAGTAGGTTGTGGTTTCAGTTTCTTTACCGATATATATTTTTTTTTTCATTTTACTTTGTGTTAATAATTTATAATCGATTTAATTTATTATTTAATTGGCAGAGGGAAGAAGACGTGTATGTGGCGCTGTATTTCTTTCTTTTGTTTTGCAAAGGTATGCTATATAAATATATATTTTTTCTTTTCATTTGTTAAGAATATATAATTATAAAATTAGGATTTTTTGTATAAAGCTATGTGTATTGTAAATAGTTTTTGGAAAATTGGAGTAATTTTTTTGTAAATAGTTTTATATGTAATGTGTTTGTATAAATACTTGAGAGCGTGGTGGGCGCTGTAGGGGCAGAGGGAAGAAGGCGTGTATGTGGCGCTATTTCTTTCCTTTTGTTTTACAAAGGGTTTACTGGAAGAGGAAAATAAAACCTTGTGTTCTAACACAGCGTGCCTACATGATAATTATTTACACAACGCAGGAAAAAGCAGAGTCGAGTCGGTTACACTTGCACCCCAAAGGTGTGTGTGTATGTATGTATGTATGTGTATATATGTATATATATATATATATATATATATATATATATATATATATATATATATATATATATATAATATATTGTAAAAGATTCAGAGCCAAACAGAAAAAAGGTTTGGGGTTTTTCCAGCCCCATATATTGTCTACAATCCACAGATCAAAAAAAAACGGGTCAAACAGAGTGAAAAAAAACATTCATCTGTGCGACGACATACTAGGCGTCGGGCCATTTTATATGGGAGGGCGGAAGTGGAGGAATGCTGGGAAGGAGGCGTGAGGGATGGCGGACTGCTGGCGTCAGGGAAGATGGCGGAGGAAGAGGCGGAAATGGGCGTACTGCGGTACCGGCCTTATGGCGGGCGTCTTTACTTCTGGAAACAAAGGAGAAAGGTTAGTACCCGCCATTTCCCCGCGCGGAACGTCTTCGATGTGTTTAAGATCCATCCATGACCTCCCTACTCGCACATGCGTGACAATATGTATATATTTACATATATATATATTTACATATATATGTGTGTGTGTATATGTATTTACAGTATATGTTTATATATGTGTGTGTGTATGTATGTATGTGTGTATGTTTATGTATGTGTGTATATGTAGATATATATATATATCTGTATATATGTGTATATATATATATATATATATATATATATATATGTGTATATATATATATATATATATGTATATATGTATATATATATATATATATATATATATATATATATATATATATATATATATTGTATATGTATATATATGTATATGTATATATATATATATGTGTATATGTGTATATATATATATATGTGTATATGTGTATATATATGTATATATATATATATATATATATATATATATATATATATATATATATATATATATATATATATACTAACAGAATACCAGCTTAAAGTGAGAAGTAGTGTGTTAAAAGTTATGAAAAGAAAAGCAAACATTTTAAAAATAGCGTAAGATGATTGTTAATGTAATTGTTTTGTCATTGATATGAGTGTTGCTGGCATATATATATATATATATATATATATATATATATATATATATATATATATATATATACATATATATATATACATACACACACAGACACATATATAAACATATATATAAATATATATATATATATATATATATATATATATATATATATATAAATATATATTGTCACAAGAACGAGACATTGACAGATAAAGAGTTGGGGCAGCCACCCGTATATTGTGGTATCCTGGCTGCAAAGTCGTTTTCCTTTAACAAAATACAGAGCACTGAAGTGCACACAACCGAGTCAAAACAAGACTAAAGAAACAAAGGAAAAGGGGCAGGTTTTAAAGGGGAGACAGGAAGTGAGGTCGTATGGATCACAGCGCGTGGTCTTCCACCATTGGCTCGTAGCGGAGGTGACATCAGAGGGACTGGAGCTGCTGTGGCGACTTCCATTGGCTCAGTCCCGGAAGTGATGTCAGGTGATCCAGGTGAAATCCCCCGGGGATGGTCTACAGGCAAGGGAGAAAAGAGTCAGTGCACTCTGCCACACCCGGCATGCCTCGAACTGCCTTCACTCAAGCCCTTTAGCTGCCTCCCATGCGCCGCGTGTGTGACAAGGCCCCCCTTAGCCCAGACCCGGCCGGGTCGGCGACCTAACCGAGAGGTCGTGAACCCGAAGAGCTTCAGCGTTGGCGTGGAGAGCGCCCGGCGATGAGCGAAAACTTATGCGGCTGCAGGTCAAGAAACCACCGGGTGACCAGCGGATTCGACTCCTTGTGGAGGCCATCCACTGTAGGGGTGCATGGTCCGTGACAAGGGTGAATTCGCCCAACAGGTAGTACCTCAGCTGAGTAATAGCCCATTTAATCGC
Source organism: Polypterus senegalus (assembly GCF_016835505.1). NCBI lineage: Eukaryota > Metazoa > Chordata > Cladistia > Polypteriformes > Polypteridae > Polypterus > Polypterus senegalus. The sequence continues at coordinate 30,847 of NW_024384887.1, forward strand.
CAGAGCCTCCCTCTCCACCGCAGCATACCTGGTCTCCCGGTCCAACAGTTTCCGGCTCAGGAACATGATGGGGTGCTCCACACCATCGGCGCTTTGGCTCAGCACGGCGCCCAGGCCTGTGTCCGGCGTCCGTCTGGAGGATGAAAGGCAAAGAAAAGTTAGGTGCCATCAAAACAGGTGTGGACGTAGGGCCTGCTTTAAGTCACTAAATGCAGCGCCTGTTTTTTCAGTCCATACCACAATGTTCGGGGCCCTCTTCTTTGTTAAATCCGTCAAGGGCGCCGCTCTCTCCGAAAACCGGGGTACAAACCGGCGGTAGTACCCGGCTAACCCGAGAAAGGCTTGGACTTGCCGCTTGGTTCGAACTGCCTTCACTCAAGCCCTTTAGCTGCCTCCCATGCGCACGTGTGTGACAATATATATATATACACATCTATACACATATATATACAGTTATATATATATATATATATATATACATATACATATATACATATATACACACACTGTATATATACACACACATATATATACATACTGTATATACAACATATACATATCTACATATATACTGTATATACACATATATATACAAATGTACATATATATCTACATATATATATATATTAGGGGTGGGACTCGATTAAAAAAATTAATCCAATTAATTAGAGGCTGTGTAAGAATTAATCTTGATTAATTAAAAGGGTTTTAGTGGGCTTACAGAATCAAATAATAGACATGGACATGAATATTGTAAACTGAAGCTGTTTTAATTTCTGAAAAAAAAAGCCTTTAAACTGCATTTGAATTCAAAACAGAAACAAAAATATCATCCCTGGTTAAAATTGGGCAGACTTAAAAATAAAGTGGTAGTTTAAGTACTTTAAGTACATTTGCAGAATAGTATTGTCTTTAAATAATAATAACCAAAATTTCACCATAAAGTGCAGATTTTCTTCTTAAAAAATAAGTCAGAAACATAAAAGGTAATTTGACCAGCTTACTCTTTAAACTCTGAGTAACATTAGCCAAAATTATTTTGTACATTAGGCTAAAACAGTGTGATCATTGAACATTTTGTAATTAGATGTATTTAGAATTACTAACGGTCACGGAAGTCCAATGATCCCTAGTAAGAGCCACAAAGTCCGCTTTCTGTAATGCATCTAATTTTGCTTGCTTTTCAGTGTGCACAAAACCATGCTTTTATCAAGGCTTCGCTTCGGGAAGTCGAAATGATCAGTCATAGGAACGCGCTTTATTCCGACTCTAAAATTTTTGTAGCTGTGATGTGTGCATCAGTGTAATGGATGTACCAGGAAATCATGCATTGACAAAAGTTCCCGTTTGCTTGGAATTGAAAGTGTGATTAAATGCGTTATTTTTAACGCGTTATGGAGTACATGCATCGAAGCTTCTCAGCTGTGCTTGTGCTAAGAAAGGGAAAATTTTAAAATAACGTAACATGATTCTGCGTTAACTTAATATTTTTCATCGTCCCAAACCAAAGAGATCTGAAGGTAAAATGAATCGGTAGCGCAGTACATACTCAGTACATCCCCTCTCGGGAATCAAACCTCGAATGTCGGCGTTAGAGGCGAAGACTCTACAATTGCGCCACAGCGTGTGGCTTGTCTATGCTAAAGTATGTATTGTAGATCGGGAACTATATATATACATTTATATATATACCCGTGTATCGCAGTGGAGAAGTAGAAGTTATGAAAAAGAAAAGGGAACATTTTAAAATAACGTAACATGATTGTCAATATACAGTAATTGTTTTGTGAGTGTTATTGAATGTTGCTGTCATCAAGGATTTGATTATCATTATTTCTTTCAATCAGGCTCGTATTTGTAGGATGTGTTCAAGTTACATTTCGTGTTTGTCAATCGTTGTAAAGATAAGAGGTTTCATTCATCGATTAGTTCCTTACTGCATCAATAAACAGCTCGTCTTCCTTTTGATCTGTGATGTGACAAACTGCATGCACGGGTTTTTTTACGCTGTCTTCCTTTAGCGGGACATTCACTTTTTCCCCCGTGTGCTTTGTTTCCGCAGTACCTGCACTTATGAATATGATTGTATGTATAAGACGCTTCATATTTTTTTGCTGCCTTCTCAATTGTGTAATTCGGTTTTTGTTCAGCACTCTTTGGAACTGTTGCTTTTATCTGTGCACTGCGTCAGTTCACGTGAGCAGCTTGGTGTTCTTGCATCGAAGGTTCCCAGCTGTACTGGTGCCATCTCGTAATGTCAGCTAAGACCCGGCACTTAAAACTTTCTCGCAGTTTCAATGAGTTTGTGCCAAACACCACCCTGACCATCTCATCTTCCTCTGCATAAGCACAGTCCTTCACACGTGAATATTTACCGGCAGTGTTTGTATTGGATTGCCGCTGATGGACGGCCTTATATGGGCAGGCACTAAATTACAAACGCTAGTGGTAGCCTATGAACTTAATTTAATATAAACTTACGGTTCACACCGTGCTTTGTTTCCGCAGTAGCTGTACTTATGAATATGCTTGTATGCATCATTTGCTTCATAATGTTTTTCTGCCTTCTCAATTGTGAAATGGCGTTTTGTGCTGATCGCTGTTTGGAGTTCTTCCTTGTGCTCTACGTACTTATGTAGGAGGCGTGATGATGTCACACGCGAAACTCCGCCCCCATGCCATCTCAACTCAAGACTCCATTACATTATATGGGAAAAATAGCTTCCAGTTATGACCCATATGCGTAGAATTTCAAATGAAACCTGCCCAACTTTTGTAAGTAAGCTGTAAGGAATAAGCCTGCCAAATTTCAGCCTTCTACCTACGGGAAGTTGGAGAATTAGTGATGAGTCAGTGAGAGTCAGTGAGTGAGTGAGGGCTTTGCCTTTTATTAGTATAGATATGTATATATATATATATATATATATATATATATATATATATATATATATATATATATATATATATATATATATATATATATATATATATATATACTAGAGTTGGGCGGTATCCAAATTTTGATACCGTCAAACCTCCTCCCTATTTTACCTCGGTATACTGGTATTACCGTGAATAATAAAAAAATTGTGACGTAAGGCTCAGACACCATCACCAAACTGTTGGCTTGTGCCTAAACCGTTCAGAAACTGAATATCAAACACTAATACTGAAACAATAACAAAATAACATGCAGAACAATATTAACAACTTTTATTAGCAACAAATAGCAGTTTATAAAAAAGTGCAAATACAACAGTCAAACAGAATTAAATTAACATAAACATCCAGAACAGTTTTCCGCGGAGACGCGCACACAAATCAATTAAACTAAATCACACCGCCTGTACAACTTTTAATAACAAAGATGAGCAGCTTATAAAAAAGTGCAACTAGACCCACAACAGTCAACCAGAGTTGAATTAACATAAACATCATCCATATTATAAAAGTATTGCAAAGCAATAGTCCTAAACAAAAACGTCTTCTTTCCAATATCGTTTTTAACGTAAACCAAATAAAAATACCTGAATCAATTAAATAAAAATAAACACAGTGCGAAAAGGAACGAATGGCAAGTGGCATCAATCTATTCAAGATTTCTCGCTAGAAAAACCAGCATGTTTACTTTGTCCGGCTTTAACAGGGCACGTTGTGGACCGACAACTTTACCTGCGGTGCTGAAAACCCGCTCCGATGGTGTGCTTGTGGCACAGACGCGAGGTACTTCGTGCCACTCGTGACATCTGGGGAAAACGCCCGGCTGCATTTTTCCACCAGAGAAGTGGGTCCTTGTCTCCTTGAGTAACTGGCTCCAAACAGTAGGCTGTTATTTCAGCTCCGACTCGGTCCTCTACGGTGCCGACGGGACCTGCCATTGCATCAGATTTTTTTTGCAGCATACTCGCCAAAGTCCTCTTTTTTCGTGAGGGTGCAGGTTGCTCCTCTCCCTCTTCCACTCTGATGGCCACTGGACCTGCTGCCTCTAAGCTCACGATCTCAGCCTGTAATTCAGCCTTGGTCTCAGCCAATGCGTTGTCATCCGTCTCATATCCTCCACGGTAACGAGGGTCGAGGAAAGTGCATTTTCGCAATATTTTGCGCACTGAATTGGATTCATACTTGGCCTCCAGCTTTGTTAGAATTCCAGTTTTGATTGACTTTGTTAGCTGGGGGTCATTTTCTGACGCAGCCAACACATTGTCCCTGCAGAGCTGTAGTATGGGAGGATACAGGAACTGGTCACATAATTTTCTCCTGACAAAATATCAGTGAAGTCACCGACTGGTTTCAGTGCTTCGTGAACAGCTTTTAAGACGTCCATGTCCTGCCAGGTCAGGGACAGGCTGCTCCTTCTGTCATCAGACAGGACGTGTCTGATCGCTTGGGCCTGCTCGAGGATTCGCTGCACCATTGCCAGTTTGGAGCCCCAGCGAGTTGCGCAGTCCTGCCGACGGATGGATGGATGAATTAATTAATGAATGATGAATAAATGATTAAATGAATGAATAAGCCTAAATAAACAAATGAATGAATAAATAGGCATAAACAAATGAATGAATAAATAGGCATAAATAAACGAATGAATGAATAAATAGGCATAAATAAACGAAATTCGTTTTATTTAGGACAATTCATTCGTTAATAAACGAATGAATGAATAAATAGGCCTAAATAAACGAATGAATGCATAAATAAATAAGTCCATTAACGTATATTATTCCACTTGGTCAAATTTGCATGCACATTTATTTTAGGCTAAATAAGTCCCATATGCGCATCAAGCCTGCATTTACTTGATAAAAAAATACAGGAAAAAATGACAATTTAAAAAATGGTTTTCTATTTTAATATAGCCTACTTTTCAATATAATTTATGTGATGCAAAGCATATATATATATATATATATATATATATATATATATATATATATCCCTTTTTTATATTTGAGCCCCTGCCCCTGAGGAACTCTCTGCACGTTTTATGCTTACCGTTATGAGACTATGTTTTGGGAGTCCCAAGTCCACTTGCTTCTTGTGGAATTCATGCTTACGTTGCCAGCTGTGTGAAAAGGCCCCGACAATATTACGGCATAGTCCGAGGGCGCTCGGTTTTTGCCTCTGGTCATGCAATCCATTTGTGACAGCCAAGTTTAGATTGTGACCGAAGCAGCATAGCCACGCCAATGCAGGGACCTGATTGCGGCATGAATGTTGGCAGCGTTGTCAGTGGTTATGGCTGAAAGTTTTTTCTCGTCAAGTTGCCATTCCTGAAGTGCAGCTCTGAGCGCAGCAGCAAGATTGTCTGCTGTATGACTCTCAGGAAAATACGTAGTTTGGAGGCATTTGGATTCAAGTTTCCAGTCAGGTGTAATAGTATGGACAGTCAGAGACATATATGGTGTCATGTTAACTGACGACCACATGTCAGTTGTTAAGGAATAACTGTGTGACGCTGACAGCACTTCAACATTGTCTCTAACTTTACTATATAAATGTGGGACGGCTGTTTGTGAGAAATATTTCCGTCCAGGCAGCTCGTACTGGGCATCTAGGACCTTTACCATGTCCGTAAAGGACTTTTTTTCCACTGTGTGGAAAGAGACCATTTCCTTCGCCAAGTATTTTGTCACTGCATCAGTACAGGTTTTCCAACGGACACTGTCCCTTTGTACTTTGTTGCTTTCCCGAGGCCCCATTATCGCCGGCTGCGAACTGGCGGTGGACCTAAATGTTGTTGGTCCTGCATTGGGAGGAGTTGAAACTGTTGCACTGAGTGAACTCGGGTCCATCCTCGCAGCAGTGAGTGGATGGTGGTTTTGTATATGCTACCTTAGGTTCGAGGTATTTCCATCTCTCGCGGTCACCTTTTGTTGCACAATTTGCAAATTGCCTCGTCCGTATTTACCGCCTCTCCCTTCTCGTTCGCCGAAACCCGAAATACTGCCAAACTGCAGAAGTTGTGTTCTTTTTCGAGACCAGGTCATTTGGTGCGCGACTCGCCATCTTTCCCCACCTCTCTCTCCTCCACGCTGTCACGTGATGACAACCACGCATCGCATACGCATTTTTAGGCATTAAATAAATTATATTTAATCCTTGTTTCCTATATAAGTGCATTGTTTTTATGACGGTATAACGGTATAGTATATATATACTAGCAAAATACCCGCGCTTCGCAGCGGAGAAGTAGTGTTTTAAAGAAGCAATTAAAATTGTAATTTTATATAAAAAATAAACTTAGATTTTAAATATCCCAAAAGATTTTGCTCTCCATAAAAATATATCCTGTATAAATTATACAAATTCAAATATGAACATGGTGCATAACAAAACCTGGAAATATAAATAAAATGTGTTCCTTTCAGCAATAACAAATCAAATCATTCAGTTGTCTTTGCTCATATGTCATTTTAGAGCTGGACGCCTGGCATCTTTTTTTGGCAACAAGTTCGTTTCTGTTTGCTGTGAGGTTCTGTGTTGTGGAGATTCTCAGGATGGATTGCAGGTGCTCATCAGTGAGGCGACTCCTGTGTGCTGTTTTGTTAGTCTTTATCACTGAGAAGAGCTTCTCACACAGATATGTGCTACCAAACATGCACAAGGTTCGAGCCGCATGTAGACGGACATTTTTTGTTCTTCAAAGTCACCAAAGCGCCGTGCAAACTCAGTGCGCTCAGTTTATCAGCAAAGTGCGTATTATGGAACACCGTAGTGACGACTTGGTTCAACATTACTTGGCAACAGGAAGAGTAGGGCAAGTTGCACTGGTGCATTTGTGTCTCCCATAAAAGCAGTTTCACTTGAAATCACTTTGTGATTGTGCACGGGTAAAAATGTCCGCTGAAGTGTCAGATTCTTATTTAATTCTTCTGCTTTCTGTATCTTCTGCATTGCATTCAGGTCTTTCAGGTTACCGTGATGTTTTGTCTCATAGTGCCGTCTTAGATATAATTACAGCCACATTAGCTCCACAAATGAGACACACGGGTTCAGTAAACATATACTCAGCCTCCTATCGGTTTTTAACGGCTCTATTTTCAGAATCAACTTTTCTCTTCAGCATCGTGTGAGCTAGCTTCGCAATAACTTGCAGCATCATAAGCTAGACTTGATTAACGCGGTAAGTGTTCGGCAAGGCAGCTGAAGCGTTGCATTGCATTATGGGATCTGTAGTTTATTGTGTTACCAGCGCTTCATATACCCGGGCCATTAATAACAATAATACAGTATATAAAATGATCTCGGGCGGATATAATTACACGCCGGGCCGGATGTGGCCCGCGCCCCTTGAGTTTGACACATATGGACTAAGTAGAACTTGAAAAGATATATTTTTTCAAATGTGATCGCGCAATTCAGATAGAGTTGACGCGCACTACAGCCTGCATGCCTCAATAAGTCATCCTCCCTCGCTCTTACTTTTTACCGCTCATCTAATGAATACACTGAGTAGGGCTTTACCAAAACAATCATTGATGGCGAATAAAGTATCCAGTATTCGAGTATGTAGATCGGGGGGTATATATATATATATACTGTGTATATATATATATATATATATATATATATATATATATATGTACGCGCAGCATCGCAGCGGAGTAGTGTGTTAAAAAAGGTAGAAAAAGAAAAGGGAACATTTTAAAAATAACGTAACATGACTGTCAATATACAGTATTTGTTTTGTGAGTGTTATGAGTGTTGCTGTTTTCAAGGATTTGTTTATCATTATTTCTTTCAATCAGGTTCATATTTGTAGGATGTGTTGTGTTCAAGTTACATTCTGTGTTTGTCAATCGTTGTAAAGATGACAGGTTTCATTCATCGATTCGTTTCTTACTGCATCAATAAACAGCTCGTCTTCTTCTTTATCTGAGACCTGACACACTGCATGCACAGGTTTTTTTACACTGTCTTCCTTTAGCGGGACATTGACTTTTTCCACCGTGTGCTTTGTTTCCGCAGTAGCTGGATTTATGAATATGCTTGTATGTATTAGACGCTTCATATTTTTGCTGCCTTTTCAATTGTGTAATTCGGTTTTTGTTCAGCGCTCTTTGGAACTGTTGCTTTTATCTGTGCACGCGCCAGTTCACGTGAGCCGCTCGGTGTACATGCATCAAAGGTTCCCAGCTGTGCTGGTGCCATCTTGTGCGATGTCCATGGCTGTATTTAATGTTACCTTAGTCCTGGCACTTAAAACTTTCTCTCGCAGTTTCGCTGAGTTTGTGTCAAACACCACCCTGACCATCTCATCTTCCTCTCAATAAGCACAGTCCTTCACCCGTGAATATTTAGTGGGAGTTTGCTATTGGATTGCCGCTGACGGACGGCCTTATATGGGCAGGCACTAAATTACAAACGCCAGCGGCAGCCTGTCTATGAACTTAATTTAAAGTGTAGGTTTACATCGTTTCCGAAGTAGCAGAACTCATGAATATGGTTGTATAGGTCGCTCGCTCGCTTCTTATTGTTTCGCTGCCTTCTCAATTATATAATGCATGTTTTCTTCAGCGCTTTTTGGAGGTCTTCCTGGTTTTCTATGTACTGCGTGATTACGTGGGAGGCGTGATGATGTCACACCAAACTCCGCCCCCACAGCGTTCAAGCTCATCTCCATTACAGTAAATGGAGAAAAACTGCTTCCAGTTATGACCATTACGCGTAGAATTTCGATATAAAACCTGCCTAACTTTTGCAAGGAAGCTGTAAGGAATGAACCTGCCAAATTTCAGCCTTCTACCTACACGGGAAGTTGGAGAATTAGTGATGATTGAGTGAGTGAGTGAGTGAGTGAGTGAGTGAGGGCGTGAGGGCTTTGCCTTTTATTAGTATAGATGACAGCAACACTCATCACTCACATTAGTGACAAAACAATTACAATTACTAACATGTTACATTATTTTCAAAATATTTCCTTTTCTTTTTCATTACTTCTTTAACGCACTACTTCTCCGCTGCGAAGCGTGGGTATTTTGCTAGTCTATACATATAAAAGGCAAAGCCCTCACTGACTCATCTGTAATTCTCCCACTTTACATATAGGTGGGAAGCTGAAATTTCACATGCTCATTCCCTGCAGTGCACTTATAAAAGTTAGGTATGTTTAATATCCTATAGCAACACCGAAGGGGGGTTGTACCCCCTAAACTATATATATATATATAGGGGAAACCCCTTCTCACTATTTCTGCGACTTCCAATATACGTAGGAAGCCCATATTTCCCATGCTCATCTTTTATACTGTACTTATAAACATTAAGTATGTTTCATTTCGCGCTGTGCCCCGTAACGAACTTTTGAAAATAACGTCGTCTTTTTGGTGGTTTACACTATTATGCCCTAAGAAACTTTCGGAACTGACCTCTCCTTTTGGTGGTTTCATTCATTATTTCTGTTAACAGAGGATTTATTTCACGGTAGAGACGCATAAGGGCCGTCCCTTGTCCCCCTTCCTTTTTCTTCACGGCCACTGTACGTGCACCTACCATGTGATTGGCTCGAAGCCTATATACATTAATGACATCCCGCACTCATGTGCCTCCTCACTTGCTTCCTTACTTTCCTCAGCTGTTCGTCGTGCTCACTGCTCCCTTCTTTACTCCACCGCTTCAAGCTTGTTATTGTTTGCCTTGCTTCACGTCTTCTTGCTGGTGACTACTGCCTTTTTGTTTACTCCACCGCTTTATTATGAAACTTACAACCACCAAAACTTTGTAACGGAACCAGGCTTCAGATCAAATCTCTGCACAAGAACCTCATTGAGGCAACTGTCTTCACTGGAACTGGCTCAGGGGAGTCTGTATTTATTCCTTGCATCTCTCTGACCTCCCATTCCAATTCAAATGCCTCCAATTTCCAGTAAGGATCTGCTTCGCTATGACAATAAATAAGTCATTCTATATTCTATATATCTATATACAGTGATCCCTCGCTATATCGTGCTTCGACTTTCGCGGCTTCACTCTATCGCGGATTTTAAATGTAAGCATATCTAAATATATATCACAGATTTTTTTTTTAATTTATGGTACATGCTTCCTCAGTTTGTTTGCCCAGTTGATTTTATACAAGGGACGCTATTGGCGGATGGGTTAGAAACTACCCAATCAGAGCATGTGTTACGTATTAAATAAAACCCCTCAATGAT